>NC_060888.1:13836768-14136768 GCF_014805685.1 Silurus meridionalis
AAACTTGTGTGCTAAATATGCTTAGGTAAATGCCTAAAGTATTAGCACTTTATCAGAGTAGTTTCCTTTTAGGAATTTTAACATGTAATAAGATTCTTTTTAACTCCATGATATTTCAGAAATATTTTAATTTCCTCTCTACCTTGAAGTGAAAAGTGTGAGCCCACAACCGTAGTTTATGCAGAATCTGACTGTAACAAAAAGTCAAATGGTTGATCAAAAGGATACAGAAACTTAGAAATGCATTAATTAAAATAATATACACTGCCTGAGCTGCAAAATAAATTCTTAAGATTCATACTTAAGATTCTATGATTGGATCATTACTGCAGTGATTAATCTGTTTTCAGCTGTCAGCAATTCCTTCAACCCTAAATGATGCACAAATGAATTTCTTAATCAATCATGTTGAAAAACAGACTCTGTCATTGTGGTAAAGATTACCCTATACAAAAAGGGCTAAATTATTGTACTGCATCAAGCAAAAAAAGAAAACTATGAAGGTGATTGCTGAATCAGTGAAAGTGTCCAACATGTTGTTATAACTGGAAGTATAGTGGTGAGCTGTCAGCTTTTTGGAATAATTGTGGTCAGAAATTGGATTGGAGATCCTAAAAATAATCGTTGGTGAAATCACACAATACAAATCAATGGTTGAACTGACGAGTATTTGATAGTGAAGTGTGCTGTGTAGCGAATAGATTTCTGACCACAAGCAAGTCACTTGTTAGTGGGCTTAATCATAAATAAAATTGATTTGTTAGGCAGAATAAAAACTGGACTGTGGAGGAATGAATAAAGGTCATGTGGTCTGATGAGTCAGGATTTTAAGTATTCCAAAATCATACATGCATCAGGGTAAAATGGGAAGTTCATGAAGAGAAGCACCCTTCATTAATAGTGTTTACTATAACTGACTGTGGAGGCAGTGATGGCTCAGCAACATTATGTGGCAATAAATGAAGTCAGCGTAGTACCTGAATGTGCTGAATGACTGGGTTATGCCATCATGGCACAGACATATACCAAGATGACAATGCCAAGATTCAGTGAACTCAAATTGTAAGTCTAATGAAATATAATTTGGAAAAGGAATATTTTAATAGTTACCAAAGTAATGATAATTGAAAATTCTGCAGCTATTAGTGGGTATACTTTTAGTATTATATAACCACACAGGCTAAGGGCAACACATGGTTGGTGCCATTCACTCATTATGAGCTATACCCTATACAAACCCCATATGAATCTTTAGGAGGTAAATATGCTTTTTTCCAGAGAGTGTTAAACATTTACAAAAAACAGGAGAGAAATGATTGATCTATTGCAAACTTACTCTGTGACATGCAACTATCTGTGCTTTTCTGTACATTATAAGCATATGGACAGCTTTATTCATGTGATGGCTAATGTTGACCCTCTCTCTTACCCACCCCATTACCAAGTCACACATCTTACCTCACATCCACACACACAGACACACACAATTATGACCCACCCCCTAAAAAGCAGAGCATGTGTGAAATATTGCCTGATGTAATTACTTATTAAGATCTCTGACGTTAGTGCCATTTAGATTTATTGCCACTTATTGGCTTAAATGTTACTATAAATTAATTTATTTTTTAAACAAACATTTGTCCATGCTAAACATTATGTGAAGAGTAAATTTCAAGGGTGCTAATAATGTTAAAGCCAGTGTTTTGTTTGAAAAGAAAAATTGCAATACATTAAAGCCGGGTTTAAATAAAAAATCCCAGATTACATTTTGGAGCTCACTGTATTTACTTGTCAACAAATTTTCCATCTCTTGTTTCTCACGGTCTTGCTTTCTATGCTACATCTATTAAATGTGTAAAGGTTACTTTTTTAGAAGCATACACTAAACTCTTTAAGATAATTGAGGTAGTTCTTTTAAAAAGTTTTTTAAAAATGCAAATAGCACAGAGATTCAAAAACTCCTCTGGCTTCTCAGTTTCAGGTGGAGAGCAGGAAAAACAATAACAAACTGTTTGTTTGTGTTTTGGTCTGTGAAACAATTACTGTGTTATAAGTTTTTTGTTTTTTGTTGTTGTTCATGCATGTTATTAACATCCATCTTGGACGATGGGTCGACAGCCTCAGACCACTTTTTGGTTTTGTAAATTAAATGTTAGTAGATAATGTTTTGAATTTTATCTTTTACATTACAAAATCAACAGTCAGGACTAAATAAAACAGATATCATTGGTGATAAAAAAAAATTCTAATTGCACTTGTCAGATTTATACCCATGATCCGCTGTGGCGACCCCTAAGGGGTGCAGCCGAAAGAAGAAGAAGAAGATTCATACCCATATTCTTATAAACTTTTGGTTGCCTGTGTGTCTCTTATTCTCTCTCTGTGTGTGTGTGTGTGTGTGTGTGTGTGTGTGTGTGTGTGTGTGTGTGTGTGTGTGTGTGTGTGTGTGTGTGTGTGTGTGTGTGTGTGTGTGTGTGTGCGTGCCATGAATGCGTGTGTCTGTGTGCATTACTTTGCATTTACATCATTAAATCAGTTTGGCCTTTTTGAAAGTCTGGCCTATACCGTGTGTTGTATTTATTAAACAAAAATCACTAAGCATAATTTTTTTTTTTTTTTTACAAATGTTGAGTAATAAATATACCCATTAAATAAAGTGTTAAATATAAACGTAATTATACAAGTAGTTGAATATCAACCTTGTATAAAAGTTACATATCTATACAAAATATAAGACAGAGACTGTCTTATCCAATTATGTATTGCTTACACCAAACAAAAATTGAGGAAAATTCAGAGTGGGAATGAAACTGTGGGCCAGCTGCTAAACCCATCCTGTCCTCTCACCAAGGTGAGAGTTGCGAGGAGGCTCATCACTCACCTCCAAGCCAGCAGGACTCCCGCTGAATAAAGCTGCAGCTGCAGGGGGTTTTGCACAAGGCTGCTGCCTCACTCTTTAGGCACAAAGAGCCCCATAAAGAAGGGAGGGACTGTCTTGTCTCATAGAACTGCGGAAAGCAAAGTGTAAATGACGTGCATATATTTATGATACAACAATACACTGGCCTGGACCCAAGTACATAAAGTTATTTGCATTGTCTATTTAATACCATACAACCTTAGTTTGTTTATTTTTTTGTTTGTTCTGATGTTTTTTTCTTGTAAATATCCTACTACTAGTAAAGTGATGGTCTCAATCCAATCCTTATATAAAATCCAATCTGTTTTGCTCATCAGTCAGTACCTATGAATTTTGACTGAGACCTAGCTAAGTTGTAGTAAATATTAAACAGAATGAGGTGTCACTAGTTCATTTGAGAGAATGCTTGCCACTGCAGTGGCTTCTGATAAAGCAGTGCAGCAATGCGTATCTTTGTCATGCGCATGTGGAGACTTTAAGCATAAAGGAAATGGCCCTTTTGTGGAATGGAACAGACTGAGTTTACCCTCCGTGCTTGAAGAGGGGTAAAACCAAAGGGCTTTAGAGAGATCACAGTCTAATTCTATCCATATGAATAGCCACTGAGGGAAGGGGAGGGGACATTCTGGGTGGCTGTGGCTAACTTGGATAACAACCTGGCACTGTATTTAGAAAGATGACCATTTTGTTTCTCATTCATTATAGCACAGCAGGACAGCCTGGGAAAAACATGGTATCCCTTAAGGCAAACAGAAAAAAACTGAGAGGAAGAACAATTTGACAAGCTGGCAAATTTGTGTGAAAGGAAAGAAGACAGTGAATGAATGTTATTAACTTTGAATGGATGTTATTTTGTCTCTGATATCAGACCCCTACTGGGATAAATGGTGATAAGTCAAACAGCCAGAATAGATATGCAGCATACAAACAGCAACATATATACCCATGATTGCCTATCAATTTCTTATAATGTTAAAACAATTATCACTGATGCCTGAAATCCAATAGAGGCCTTGCTAAAGTTTATATATAGCCACATTACATGCATTTCTTAATTTTGTAGGTGTTTAATATTTACATTTTGCTCAAGAATGTGCTAGACAATGCCTAAGGCTAGTAAAAATAACTGTTTTTTTTAACAGTTGCAAATCTGGCAAATTGAGTAGTTCTGGGGTATTAGTGTTACAAGGAAACACAAAGCATCCTATCAAATCCAATCTCCACTGTCACACTCTCCTCCTGATTTAGACCCCCACTGACTCTAGTGTAGCATCATTCATCTGGTCAGGCAGGTCAGCAGATTTATGGCATGTCCCACTGAGCAGAAGAGATTAGCTATGTATTAAGGGAAATAGTTAAGGGGTAAAACCCAGAGATAGTTTATCAAGGAATCACATGTCATGATTGCCAATGAGTCATGTTTGACACAAAAGGCTGTGAACTGAGCACAATGTGATGTACCTGACAACCTCACTGTAATGTTTAAGTAGGACTATACGGTACATCACCGTGGCTTCTCTTTGCAAATTCCACAGTGAAATGCATATTCGCATTACTGCTGTCTGCATATCAAAGTAACCTAACGCTAGATCATCCTAAAGGGAACGCCCAAGACGAAGTGCAAAGTGTGACACGTTAATCCTCTCAAAGTATACTCACTAAAATTATCCTTAGTGTATTAGCAACTAAGCCCTTTTGGTGAACATTGTTGCCTACTTTTTGTAACTTATTATTTATGCTTTCTGGACACGAATGCATGTTTGTGCAGTGGTTGAACTAAAGTTTTAAAAACGGAATCAATCTACAATATATTGAATATATTGTCATTCATGTTTAAAAAGTAAAACAGAAAATACATCATTTTTTTTCATTAATTTATTAGGATATTTAAATATACATTTTTATGGTATGTACAAAGGTAAAAGATATTACAAAAATATAATAGTAGAGAAAAGTGCAGGGAAATCTGTTTAAATAGAGTCCCCAAGCAATTGTCGCAGTCATTTTGGTCCTCGGAATCTGCGCCTGTGGTGTCCCTGGCCACTTTGTCTCCGTGCACAAACGTACTTTACTATAACCTGTGAGCAGTTTTCGCACTTCACCGTGCAGCACCAGTGGAACTTGCAGTTACAGCTGCTCACTATTTCTGTGCGGATCTCTTCGACACGCAGACCGCATTCGTGGCACAGCCTTCTGCAGCTGTGCTTTTCCCACTGCGACAGGTTCTTGCCATTCTGTAAGCACTCCCTGCCTTCAGTGCCGTGTAGTCCGAGGCTTAGGTTTTTCGCGCAGTAATCGGGGGAATCCTCCAAATAGATCAGTTCGGAGCGCGCGATGCTGCTGAACGCGTCCGTGATAGCGCCGCCGCGGTTATCCGCGCTGTTCCCCGCGCGCATGCGCCGTTTGTCCACCTCGAGTTTGTGCGCCTGGTCGTGCTTTACTTTCAGGTAATTGCCCACCTCACGGAACTCAGCCAGCTGCATCCAGCACGTCTGCATCGCGCAGCTCTCCGACATCCCATGGCAGCGACAGATCCTTTTCATAGTCGCTTTTACAGCCTGCAACACAGTATTAATAACAGATTTTATTAGCTGTCAGCAAATTTACTACAAATGTAATCCGGGTAGTTATAAAAGATAAAGATGCCAGTGCGTACCAGACGGCCTGCAGCGTTGTTATGGAGATTGACAGCAGCACGGGCGTCCTGTCCAGTCTCGAATGCGTCCACATATTGCTTGGAGATCCTCTCTCCAAAATCCACGTTATCACTACATCCTCCCCATTGCCAGCCACGACCTCCTGAGATCAGTGAATTGATTAGCTGCTTATATTTCCATAACAAATGAAAATTGCTAGATAATTTGATAAAACTGCTACATAATCAAATATGTGCATTAATACAGTTTGTGAACGAGTAATAAGCTATAACTGTTTAAATGAACTATTGTGTGATATTTAATTGTTCTTACCATTTTTTCCATTTCTTGAGTTGTCGCATCCGCAGTTGTCCAGATCCCCAAGGCTGCAGTTTCTGGTTAAAGTATACATGACACCAGCTGCGCTTATCGCGTGCACAAACGAAGTTTCTCTCGTCGCTACATGCATACACACAGAAAATCAGGTTAGAGCTAGTAGTGGGGGGTGAAGATTTTGCTGTATCGATGTTCGCTATATTTTATATCTCACCACTTCGGAGTCGTCTGTGAGTTGAGAGGTGAAACGTGCTCTCCGGGCAGTTCCACCTGTCCCACGTAAACTGGTGCTTGCACTCCTGCATTCCGTTTTGGGCTCCTGCGAGAACACTACTCGTGTAGCTCAAGTAAGCCTGTCAATATAAGAAAAAAAAGAAGAGTTACAAAAAAGTTTCAGCAAAATTTTCTACACATGATTTGTAGAGAATTGTAAAAGTGGATAACAAGACACATATTACTTACCTTTGGTCCAGTCATGAGCAAATTGTTAACAAGCCTAAAATAAGAAGAAAAAAAAGAAAATAAGTTAAGCATATGGTAAGAAAAAGCATTCGCGTTATTGCAATAAACTGAAAACCAAAATTTCTTTGCATTCTTACCATGTGTGGCCTAGAAGGGTTTTATGATAAGTAAGGAATAGAAAGGCCCAAAGGAAGGAGTAAACCATTTTTTTTGCAAGATCACGTTGCTACCAGAGTAAATGATGAAGATCTTCTTTCAATTCAAACAGGTTTTAGAAATTTATATAATCCACATCAGGGCTGATGAGAGGGGGGGTCACCTTTTGTTATAGAATTGCTGACTTGCTATTGGTCCACAGCTGCCAGTGATGCGGAGGAAACGCCTCTACTGAACTTCAAAGGATATCAATATCAGCGTGTTTATTTCTCTCTGCGGGCAGCAGTGCATGATAATTGATAGTAATGCATTGATCCAAGGGCCCTGGTAAAGGATTACACCCTGTGCCAATACACGTTTCCTACTTTTTCGAAGTAGAAAAAAAGAAAGACTTCACACAAAAACATATTTCCAAACTATTTAATGTATTCTACTTGAGTTTAAAATATCATATACACTTAAAGGTAAAAAAAAAAAAAAAGTAACAAACATTTAAACCATTGTGCAGTAAACATTGTCAGGCAATATGTGTTAGAAGTTTGTGTTCATTACAAGGAACAAATATTTATCTTTTAGTAAACCAAATATTAAGGGCAAAAAGTGCACATATAGAACATAAGTACTGGAAATTAAATCAGCAAAGTAAAAAAGTTTCATTTTCTTATTGATAGCTTTAAAATAATCGTCAGCATGTACAAATATACACTTTGGATTTTATATATAGGCAAAGGGGATTAACTGCGTACACGCTGCCTCCTTCGTGTACTGTTATGTGGTCGAATGTTTTTGTTCCTTTTTGAACAGATGTATTTTGTCACGAATTGTGTGCACTTCTCACACTTCACCGTGCAGCACCAGTGGAATTTGCAGTTACAGCTACTCACGATCTCTATCCTTTTTTCCTCTACTTTAAGGCCACACTCGTGGCAAAGTCTTCTGCAGCTTCGTTTCTCAAACTGCGACAAATTATTGCCAGTCTGCAAACACTCCCTGCCTTCAGTCCCGTGCAATCCAAGACTCAGATTTTTCACACAGTAATTTGGGGAGTCCTCTAGATGGATGAGTTCGGTGCGCGCGATGCTGCTGAACGTGTCAGCGATCGCGCCGCGGTTCTCTGCGCTGTTCCCGGCGCGCATGCGTCGCTGGTCCAGCTCGAGCTTCTGTGCCTGGTCATATTTGATTTTCAGGTAGTTACCGACGTCCCTGAAGTCAGACAGTTGCATCCAGCAAGTTTGAACGCTGCAGCTCCCCGACACTCCGTGACACTTGCACGATCTCTTCATCATCGCTCTGATAGCCTGCGTAAACGACATAATACATTCAATTTAGTACGTTGCAGGAATGCGTATACTTATACAGAAATGATTGGTTATCACTAGTCACAAAATATTTTGACTTACAAGTCTGCCAGCCTCGTTGTTGTGACGGTTTACAGCAGCACGCGAATCATGCCCATTTTCCATCGTATCTACAAACTGCTTAGAAATGTTCTCCCCGAAGTCAGCATTATCACTGCATCCACCCCAAATCCAACCTCGGCCTCCTGCCAACACATTAATGAGGGATGTGAGCACATTTTTACAACAAAGCATATTTTTGTTATTATGTGAATCTTTCTTTGCAGTAGTAGTAACTATGGTCGAATAAGCTTACCAATTTTTCCAGTTTTAGAGTCATCACAGCCACAGTTATCGAAGTCTCCCATGCTGCAGTTCTTGGTTAATGTATACATAACTCCAGCCGCACTTATGGCATGTATAAAAGCCGTTTCTTTGGTTGCTATAAAAAAATAATAATAAATGAATAAATATATCTGAGAGCGAATGTGCAGACTTTATGCAGATTGTAATGATTTGAAAACACTTTTATTATAATTAATGCCGTTATTTGTGCATACCCCTTCGCAATCCTTTATGTTTTGACAGTTGAAATTCACTCTCCGGGCAGTTCCACCTGTCCCATGCAAACTGGTATTTACACTCTTCAGTGCCGCGCTGTGCTCCTGCTTGCACGCTACTGGAATAAATAAGATATGCCTAGAAAAATACAAACACGTACAAATTATCCAACTGCTTTACATGTATTGTCATATATCTATTACTGATACTGCCAAATTGTAGCAGATCATATGGATAAGAATTTGCAGTAATTACCTTCGGTCCTGTCATCAGAAAGTTATTCACTGACCTAGAGAGAGAAAATAAAACAAGGCAACATTAAACATGGGTTTTCGTTCTTAACAACACAATAAAATATATAAAAAAGCCTGAAGTAATGTAACTGTACCATGCTGTTGAGGATAATACATGACAGCTTATAGACAGGACCAAAGATGCGAGGAACTGACAAAAGCCCATTGATGCCAGTGCGTCCTCCGAGTCCTCTGGGATGCCTTCTTTCGGTGACCCAAGGCTCAAATACTGATGGAGTTATCCAGAAGAGATAGAGGCAATTGACGACGGGCTCGAATGACCACGGTATTTATACCCCTCGCCGACATCGAATGACAGGCTTTTTCCAACTTTGACATTTCACTGTGAAATCTAGTGATTCGATGGCGATTTGTTCAGGCGTAGGAAACAGTAGAGCAGCCGCACTTCAAAGTGGCGCTTAATAGCCCCTTTATTATGCTCATTATATTCTGCTTTTCCCATGGACGAACTTTTAAGTTATTTGGTGCAATTACTACTACTACTACTACTACTTCTACTACTACTACTTGTTTTATCATTAGTAATAGTATTTTAGTATTATTATTAGTTTTATATTGGTACAATTAGTATTAGTATTATACGCCTGATAAAATCCAACTAGGCTTTCTTAATGTGTACAGTGTTCCACACATGAATCAGCATAATCTCTACTGTCTATGGAGGTGCTATGTAGTCCTTTTTACAATACACACCTTCTGATTTTGCATTTTCTATTACATTTGCATGGCACATGTAGTTGCCCTTTTTAATGGATACATTTTGTCAGTTTTCGAAAAGATCCTGAGAAAAACTTAAATTTTAATGATTATAATGTTTTTCTGTTAGCTGATGATTGCCAATAACATTTCAATTGCTGTTCTGCATCTTTCACGAGAACCCAAAATTCAAAACGGCACGCTAAGGGCCTTATAAATAATGTCAAAGTCTTTGTCACATGGGTGTTAAAAGACTGGGAACGAATCGGGTACAAAATTACAACATCCCACTAATGTTTAGACCCTTTTCTACAGACTATAACACCAAAATGCGTTATAATGTCTTGGTAAGTTACGTTTGGAATCTGGTTCTGTTTATTGGCTTAGTCAGTTTCCACAGAACCGTTTTCCCTAATAATAAAACAGTGGAATGTTTCCCAAACCTAAATAAAATATTGTAAAACAAGACCCAACGAGTCAAATAATGTTATTCCTATGTGCTAAAGGAATGCAGGTATAGATTAATGGCAGTGAGAAATCGACAAAATAATTTGACGTCTAATTACTTTCGATGACTTTTGCGATTATTTCTATATGGAAATGTGATTTCATATAGGCTCTCATGAAAAGATTAATTGCAGAAACCACAAATCATGAGCCAATCAAATCACTGATTTAATGGCCAGACAATAGATAAGCTCTCGAGCCACTTGGCTCAGCCCGTTTCAGACAATAGTGGGACGCGCAAGTGAGGATAATCCGCACTAATTGGTTATCGGCGACATCAAGCTCTAACAGAGGCTGAAACCCAAACTCCCACACCTACTTGTCAAAAAACCTAAGAACCTGTTAAGATGAGATCTTTGATTCCCCTCGTTTGTAACATGCAAACACATGCCGAAAGTTATATCTTTTTTTAATTTGATTTTTAATTTTGTTTGTCGATTTATGGGGCAGCAAACCAAGAAACAACAATCCAACGCCCGAGGTGTTTTAGACTCATCGATTAATCGACCAAAAGTTTATTCCGCGGTCCAAAACTCCAAAGAGGTGTGAAGGAGGAGCAATGAGAACCAGTCATCTATACTCAGGAAAATGAACTGAGGACTGGGCTTACCTTACGGCAAAAGCTTTCCATTTTGAATAAACACGGCGAGAAACTCAGGTGCGGTTAATTAAGTCAAACTGCGAGCATTGTGCTTTGGGGTAGAGCTTTGCAGACCAGCCAAAATCCAAGCTGATTAAAAGTGTTTTTTTTTTTTATCTTTTAAACTACTTTCATGTAAGTAATACAGCAAGACGTGCATTGTGTTTTCAACTTTGCATATACCATGATGTTACCTAGGAACTGTGTCTTTACTTTTTTTCCCCATTAAAGCAGTATTCTCGGGGAATATTTAAGCCTGATAAGTCCGGTAATAAAACACGATTAACAGCAGAGACATTGGCGCGTTTCTGAAGCACTGACGCCATGCTCTCAGCGGATTCATTAAACCATCACATACAGTGCAGGCATCAAAGGAGACCGAGGTGCGATTCCTTACACGTCATTAGCAAGCCATAAGGTGTGGATTGAAATAAGTAAGCAGTCATATGAGTGGTCTAATGTGTGTGAGAGAGACTAAACTAGTAGACACCTCACTGGGATGTCTTCGTAAACGTGGCCCGATGCATATTCGCAACTTTTTGTGTTTATTTGCTATTATATTTACTTATTCATTTTGGAACCATGGCCCTGTACTGTCGAAAGTGTGCAATAAGTGAAAGCCCCTTACTGCAGACTGAGTTACCTACTTTAATTTGTTTTCCATTACCAATCTAAACCATTAAAAAACAATAGTGGACTCACAGGACCTATTAGGAGATAATTGTGGAATATTTTGTAAAGAGTAGTGTTTTTTTTTATTTATTTTTTTTTTTACATTTTTTGCAGCCAGAGACAATTTGTTAGATAATATTCCAAATCGTTTATTCAGGTATTCTACAAGGAGCAATTTAGCTAGTTTTTGTGACTACTTCTTATAAGCATTCTTTTCATATTGTCATGCTGCGACTGTCACATCCTTATGAAAGATGCGTACATATGTTCCGAGAACAGTATGGCCTTTGACAATGTTGTTTATCATGTACTGATATGTTACTCAATGGTCTCATAGTCATCATGGAGGTCTATTTATGCATTCTCACTAACAATAAACTTTGAATATCTTTTGTACATGTTTGTCATGTCTCTGTGACTGTTATTTCCACATTGGAAAGCCTAAACAAGAATGAGTGGGCCTTTAACCAAGTTTAAAAAAATCCAGTAATAGCTTCAGTATTTGTTTTGTAAATGTATAACTGAACAATTCAAATAAGGTTATTTTAAATATTTAATAAATATAGTTTTATTCTGCGTTTATTTATCCTTTGCACTCACTTTATCCAAAGAGTATTATAATTAATTGGTTCAACAATTCTCCAGTTAGGTGTTAATTAATTGTCACAGTTTCTAATGCTAGGACGTTGGTAAAATGTTTATATTAATGTGCTTATTCTAATTTAACAATCTAAGCTTTATACAGGTGGATACATTTTAAACAACGAAAAAGCCTATAATTGTTATGCTGTAGTTTTCTTTTCTTTTTTTGTTATTGTTTGTTTAACATATATTATTCTTAAGTGAACTTTTAAAGCAGCCATCAATACCCCCAGCTTTTCGATTTAGCCAAAAGTCAGTTAGTCAGTTAGCCAAAAACTCTGTATAATGTTAAACAATTAAAAATCAAAAAGTGTTTCTCAGTAAAAATAAAAAAAATGGGAATTTTCAACACAAAAACTACTTTTTTTCTTTGTGCTTTATTATTGGCTATGTAAACTCTTTTTGCTGATGCCCATATTAAGTTTTGCAGTTAAATACATCAGGAAAGTTGGGAGTGCTGCAGCACACTCATCAAACATACTTCCCGCTTCTTTGTCTATAGAAGAGGTTTAGATTAAACCCATATCATTCATGATCAAGTAAAAGAGGTAAATAATGTATACTGGCTATGCTTATAGCGGCAGTATAGCGGCAGTCAATTCTTTGCTTTATTTGATATTACTGTTAGAGTTGGCAAAAGGGAGTCACAGTGTGACAGCATTACTGGTTTGATCTGGAGTTTGGGTTACTGTCTATATTTTCCTGAGTTTGTGTTTCTTCTGGAAACTGGTTTCTTCCCAACTCCCAAAAACATGTCGGTAAGTGCATTGGCTATGCTAAGTTGCATCCTATTTAAAGGCTTCATTTATTAGTTGTAGTTTATGGCAATTTGCTAATTTAAATTTGCTTTTTGCTACTGTATCTTGATCAAATAAAATGCCAGATTTGCTTGTTGGAATATGACACATTATGGATAATAAGGACATGTATGATGCTAAAGTTTACAGTCAATTGTGCTATAAAATTAATTTTTAATTGAATTTACAAACATAATAAAAAATATAAATATAAATAAACAGAATACAATGATTTACAAATCTCATAAACAAATATTCTATTCACAATAGAACACAAACATATCAAACATTTAAACTGAGGACATGTACCATGTTAAGCAAAATATAAGGTACGAGGTGAATCAAAAAGTTTCAAGTTTAGTTTTGCGGCATGCACAGTCACAGGGAGCACCGGATTTCATAAGTCAGTGTGCCAAAAGACATCATCCTGTGTACACTGGGAGCTGTAAAAATGGTGCTGCGATTTCATAACGGACAGCAAGTTAGAACAAAGAGCAAATTTTGAATGAAACTGGGCAAATTTGCTACAAAGATTGGCATGATTCAGCAAGTTTCCGCTAATGCTGCATAGAGTTGTTTGAGGTGTTTTAAATATATGCATGTTTCAAGAGCAGAAGAACATCACTGAAAGACGACTAGATATCAGGAACACCTTCAACAAGCTCAACTCAAAACCATTTGTCAACTTGTGCATGATGGTCATTGTTGGTGTGTCATCATGTGTGATTTTGACATGCTCTGTGTTGCTGTATTCATTCAATGGCATTGTGCATCGAGAATTCATGCACAGGGGCTGACCATTAGTAGCAACTTGCTAGGTTTTAATGCATCTGAGGGAGGACATTCAGCAACAGAGATAGCCCTAAAACAAAGCTAGTCTTTAAGCTTTTTGATACCACCTCTTAATCTGTACATAATGGCTGCAACATGCTTCAAAAAACTGGGATAGGTTTATGTTTGCCAGGTGTCGCATCCACTCTTCTTTTAAAAACAATCTGTATACATCTGGGAACTGAGGAGAACAGTTGCTGTAGTTGTTGTAGAGGAATGTTGTCCAGTTTGTATCAGATACAGGATTCTAGCTGTTTAACAGTCTGTCATATTTTTTATTTCATAATGCACCAAATATTTTAAATTGGTGAAAGGTCTGTACTGCATTCAGGCCAGTTCAGCAACAGAACTCTTGTACTACAAAGCCATGCTGTTGTAATAGATGCAACAAGTATAACTTAACATTGTCATTCTGAAATATGCAAGGCCTTTCCTAAAAAGACATCATGTGAATGGAAGCATATGTTACTCTAAAACCTGTATACACCTTTCAGCATTGATAGTGCCTTTCCAGTTTGAAAACCGGTCATTCCATAGACACTAATGCATGCACACACACACACACACACACACACACACACACACACACACACACACACGCACTATTAGAGTCACAGGCTTTTGAACTGAGCGGAAATAACAAGCCAAAGAGCACCTCTTGTCCATGGTTTCCAAAAAGAATTACAAATTTCAATTTGTCAGACTACAGAACAGTTTGCCACTTTGCCTCAGTCCATTTGAAATAAAAAAAAGGTGCATTTTTTTTTTTATCTTGATCACTTATGGTTTTGGATTTGCATGATAGAGCTGCATTTGTAGATGACATGGTGTACTGTGCTTACAGACAATTTCTAGCAGTGTTTCTCAGCTCATGTAGCAATTTTAATTATACTGTAGAATCATGCCTGTTTTTTTGTGTAGAACATGGGCATCCAATATTTGTTTGTTTTGCCTTTGTCCCTTAAACACACAGATTTCTCCAGATTCTTATTTTGATAATATTATGTTCTATAGATTATGATATATTCAAAGTCTTCACAATTATACTTTAAGGAACATTATTTTGAAATTGTTCCATAATTTGTAGGTAGAGTTTTTCACAGATTGTTAAACCCATGCTACTTCTGAGGGACTCTGCCTCTCTAAGATAATCTTTGTTATATATAATCTTGAAACTGACCTGTTGCCAATTAACCGGATTAGTTGCAAAATGTATTACAGCAGCTTTTTAGTAACACTTACTTTTCCGGCCCTGTATTGCCCCATCCCACATTTTGTAAGACGTGTTCTAGCCTAATTAAAAAATGAGAGAGATTTAAATTTATTTTTCAAAGCAAATAAGTAGAAGACAAGCCAATGGGCCCTCTCCTCTTGAGACTGGAAAACATGGCATTCCTGATTTCCAGAAAGAATTTTTTATTTCTATTTGTCTGACCACAGAACAGTTTTCCACATTGCTTCAGTCCATTTTGAATGAGTTTTGGCCCCAAGAAGATGGCAGTGTTTCTGGATCATGTTAAAATATGGTTTCTTCTTTGGATGCATTTCTTTGGATGACATGACAAACAGGTGTTTTTGAACCCATGGAGTGATTTCCATTACAGAGTCATTTTGTCTTTGCAATTTGATGTTGATAAACATTATTCTGAAATTGTTACTTACCTGTTCCCAATTAAGCTAATTAGTTTCCAACTGTCCCTCCAGATGTTTCTTTTAGCAGCACTTTTTTTGATAGTACTTTTCTTTTTGAGACTTGATGCAGACATCAAACATCAAAAAACTTACAAATATCCATATATTTTGAATACATTTATACATTTCATCAGTTAAGCCTTTGATATGTGTTCTGTGTTCTACTGTAAAAAAAGAAATATGTATTTATGAGGTTGGGAATTATTTGCATTCTATTTTTTATTACATTTTCCCAAACGTTTATGTAATTGTCATTTTAAATCAAAGTAATAAAATTTTTTTTATAGGTAAATAAAAATGACCTTTTTAACAAGACATTCTTTTTACTGATATAGTTTGTTACAGTCCACCATTCCTAAATACATCATAGTAAGATACCACTGATTTTTTGCTTAAATCTTTTTTTATTTTTGAGCAAAACTATCGTCACATAACACTTGATATGTGGTTTATCTACTTTCACAAACGTTTACTGCAGCTTTTTTCAGTTGTTTGCTTTTTCTGGGTTTGTCCTTTCTGTCTTCTCTTTAGGAGGTGAAATACATGCTCAATGTGGTTAAGGTCTGGTTGATGTAGTCTAAAATCTTCAAATTTCCAAATTTTCTTGCTGCTTCTTCTTCTTTCGGCTGCTTTCGGGTTCACCACATCAATCTCTATACAACCCTGTCCCCTACATCTGCCTCTTTCAAATGAACTACATAAATGTCTTTCCTCACCGCATCCATAAACTTGCTCCTTGGCCTTTCTGTTTTCCTTCTTCCTGGCAGTTCAATCCTCAGCATTATTCCACCAATATAACCCATGTCACTCCTCTGCACACAGCCTTGTGTGAAATGTCTCAGCATCTTCAATTCTGCTACCTCCAGCCCTGCCTCCTGTTTTTTAGTCATGCCACTGTCTCTAAACCATACAACATACTCACAGGATTTACCACAGTCCTATAAACTTTTTCTTACACTCCTGCAGATACCCTTCTATTACAAATCCCCCCTGCCACTCTTCTCCACCCACTCCACCCTGTCTGCACTCTTTTCTTCCCTTATCTAACACACTTTCCATTACTTTGCACAGTTTACCCCAGGTACTTAAACTCATTCATCTTCACCACCTCTGCTCTCTGCAACTGCACCACTCCACTGCCCTCCCTCTCATTCACACACATGTAATCTGTCTTATTCCTACTGACTTTCATTCCCCTTCTCTCTAGCATGTACCTCCACCTCTCCAAGCTATTTTCAACCTGCTCCCTACTCTCATCCGCAAACATCATAATCCATTAAAACTCCTGTCTGACCTCGTCCGTCAACCTATACATTACCACTGCAAAAGGAAATAGCTTAGAGCCGATCTTTAAACCAGTCTGTCATTCCTACTACACACTTCACTGCTGTCACACAGTCCTCATACAAACCCGATTCCAAAAAAGTAGGGACACAAAAGGAATGCAATAATTTACAAATATCATAAACTTATATTTTATTCACAATAGAATATAGATAACATATCAAATGTTGAAAGTGAGACATTTTGAAATGTCATGCCAAATATT
This sequence comes from Silurus meridionalis, assembly GCF_014805685.1. Taxonomy (NCBI): domain Eukaryota; kingdom Metazoa; phylum Chordata; class Actinopteri; order Siluriformes; family Siluridae; genus Silurus; species Silurus meridionalis. Next base: position 13,853,517 of record NC_060888.1, read on the forward strand.
GGCTCATCTTGGATTTCATGAGAGCTACACATTCCAAAAAAGTTGGGAAATGTAGCAATAAGGAAAAATTAAATGTACATAAGTAACAGCTGGAGGACCAATTTGCAACTTATTAGGTCAATTGGCAACATGATTGGGTATAAAAAGAGCCTCTCAGAGTGGCAGTGTCTCTCAGAAGTCAGGATGGGCAGAGGATCACCAATGCCCCCGGAATGCTGCGGTGAAAAATAGTGGAGCAATATCAGAAAGGAGTTTCTCAAAGAAAAATTGAAAAGAGTTTGAAGTTATCATCATCTACAGTGCATAATATCATCCAAAGATTCAGAGAATCTGGAACAATCTCTGTGCATAACGGTCAAGGCCGGAAAACCATACTGGATGCCTGTGATCTTCGGGCCCTTAGACGGCACTGCATCACATACAGGAATGCTACTGTAATAGAAATCACAACATGGGCTCAGGAATACTTCCAGAGAACATTGTCTGTGAACACAATCCACCGTGCCATTCGCTGTTGGTGGCTAAACCTCTATAGGTAAAAAAAAAAGAAGCCATATCTAAACATGATCCAGAAGCTCAAAAGTTTTCTCTGGGCCAAGGATCATTTAAAATGGACTGTGGCAAAGTGGAAAACTGTTCTGTGGTCAGAAGAATCAAAATTTGAAGTTCTTTTTGGAAAACTGGGACGCCATGTCATTACGGACTAAAGAGGATAAGGACAACCTATATCTCCTAAACATCATGATTCCACTGGTATGTCATCTGGGCCAACCAACTTTCCACTCTTCAGCCTTTTAATATATGCTGTTACTTTCTCCTTTATAATCCTATCCACTTTCTGCTTCAAAATCTCCACACCATCATTGTCCTGATTTATCAGCTGCTTAAAATACTCCCTCCACCTTATTAATACACTCTGCTCACTAGCTGAACATCCTTCCTTTTTTTACTTCCTTAGTGTCCAACTTCTTATATAGCTCCTCATATGCCTTTTCCTTTGCTTTTACCACATTCATCTTCACCTGCTGCCACATCTCTTTATACTCCTGCCTACTTTTCTCATGTCTCTGCCTATCTCAATTCTGTTTTACCAACCTCTTTCTCCTTATGCTTTCCTGCACTTCCTCATTCCACCACCACATCTCTCTGTCTTCCTTTTTCTTTCCAGATGTCACACCAAGTATCTTAGCTGTCTCCCTTACCATTTCTGCAGTAGTTTCTCAATCATCCAGCACCTCTTCACCACCACCTAGCCCCTTATTGACCTCTTCCCTGAATCTCACACTACAGTTTTCCTCCTACAGTTTACAACATCGTATTCTTTTTCAGTCCATCTGATGCTGTCTAGTTACACTACCCCCTACCAAGATCTTACAGTCTCCAATCTTTTTTAGGTTGCATCTCCTGCATAGAACATAGTGTAACGTGTGAAATATGTTGTGGCTCCTTTAAGAGCAGAGCGGCATTTTGGGAACAGTCTGCCGCCACATTGTTCATGAGTACTGCATGTGTGCAAGACTGATCATTATTTTTTATTATTTCTTTTGCTCCTTTAAGTTATCTTCTGATTAGCAAGTAATGCTGTTGCCAAGAGAATAAAGCATGAGATGTGGAACGCGACCTGTCTGTGTTTTGGCTAATTTCTGCTGCAGCTTGTCTTAGGCAAGCTATCCTTGACCCTGACTCAATGCGTTACAATAGTCCACTTGTCTGCACCTTCCTCCACTCTTATATGTCACACTATGCACCTCCTTCTTCCTAATAGTACCAAAATTTGAAGTACCAACCATAACATCCACTCTCCTACACTTCTCCTTGCTGTCACTGTGGATGTCCTCCTACTCTTTTTTTCCTCCTTTGGCCATCAGTGGCCCAATTTCCACCTGTTGTTGTTTAGCCTGGATATATTCATTAGATTACTATTTGAATTAGAAATTTTTTTGTATTAATATATTAATATGATGTGAGGTCCAGTTACCAGAAATGACTACTTTTTACCTAACTTAATGTCATAGTCAAAACATTTTTACTTTAACTTGATGGTTATTTGTACTTCTACTTGAGTGAAGGATGTGTGTCCTTTTTCCATCTCTGGTATAATGATCAGAACTTTTCTTACTCCAGATTTTTAAAACCTTTTTCAAATGAATCGCTGTCTTGTTTTCTGATTCCTACCGCTAACTCAGATAATTATATTTTGTTTTAGTTTTTAGTTTATATTTCTATATTTATACTCTTAAAGTCTGTTTCGAATAGTGAACTGTGAAACATTTATCTCAGGTGTATGGAGGCTTTTGTATTTTTTTTTTTGCTTTAAAACAGTTAAATGCATAAACAATCAATCAATCTAACAGGGCAAACCTTGGCAACAAATAACACCTGTCAGTCACATGTTCCAATTTGTCTGATCACTTGAAATAGTGGGTTCAAACTAAAGATGTCGTCTTCTAAGTTTAACACATCTTAATATAAATATCAGAAATGAAAGCTAAATCTAATTCACTGTGCCATATTTATCTTTTTAACTAAAGATGTGTTCAATATAAAACAAAACAAAATATCCAACTTTGCTATTCCATTACTTTCAGAAAGGACTTTATTAAGAAGCAAGATTAGCTTTGCATAGAATGGAAGAACAAATGTTCACCATACTTGCTAAATATGAAGGAAGTCTTAGTGCTGTGAGGAAGCTTAATCACAGAGCAGGGAATGTAACAGCTATACTACTGGTGCAAACTGTCTCAATGCATTTTGTATATATAATTACAAAGCCCAGACATTAGATCCTGTATGCTATTTTTCTAATATGTACTAAAGTCAATGCCCACTCAAAGGCAAATGTATAGAATGCAGTTCATTGTAGATGATTGTGGATGCTGCTGTGGCAGTTTAAGCAGCTTACCTTTATATTGGCTTAAACACTCAGAGCACCAAGTTTATATGAACATTTATTTTCTAGAAAGAATTGCTCTATGACTAAATGATATGGCATATAGTGCATAATACAGTGTATAATTTAATACTAAACATTACAGACATATTCAACCAGGCATATTATTGAGGGGTTTTAAAAATTATCCACCTCATACAATACTGTGTGTAGGTTTCATATTTCTTTTTATTTCATGAAATGTTGATTCAAAATTGCTATGAATTACATTTGTTGAAATATCCATGCTCAAACACCATCTTATGTCACCGTGTCTTAATTTTCCAATGGTGACATTTATCACCATGGTAACCATGCATCACAAGGGACAGCAGTACCCAAAAAACATATAATCATTAAATATAGTTAATATTTAATAATATAGCAGCAAAGGAACTGTTGTGCTTGGATTTCCTTTTATCCATCAGGTTAGGGGCTTGTATCTCCTTTTCTTTCCTGTTCAATAGCTGAAACACAAAGTAAGTTTTGTTTGTATTAGTCCCTGTTTCAGTCAGGGAATATTACAACAAATATGATTATAGATCACTTTGCATATGCATTCTGAAAGGTGCTAGTGTTTTTGCTGCATTGCTGATGGAGGTTTTTGGCAGAAATTAAGCTGACACCTGTCTGCTGACATGAGAATATGTTGGTGTGAATGGTAGGATGCTGCATGCAGATTGCTTATTTTAGACTTATGTTAGAGAGTTGTGTTTGTGTGAAAAAGCAAGCACTGAACGGGGCATAATTAGAATTATATTAGAAAATGAGGAAACTAAAATGTGAGAAGAGACATGATGAACAAAGCATTACAGCTAAAGTGAAACACCACAGCAATGCTCCATACCACACCCCAAATTAACAGCACATACTGCACACTGTTCTTTTGAATTTACTCACTCTCTTTGGTGGGCAATGGGTTTTTTTCTTTTGTCTCTGTCTTCTTCAGCTTGGTTTTGTCAAACCTTGCAATCTCTGTGAGATCTGGCTTGTCAGACATGCTAGCTGTCAATAGAGGTAAGTACACGTTACTGAAATTACAAAGCTTTGACCTTGCATTTATCCTACATTTACAAAATATCTCCCTGGGATATGTACTGAAAATATGTCTTGTTTCCAAGTTTTTTCATAATGTGGCTAAGAATAATTAAATATGTTAAAAATAACACATTGAATAATCTTATTTGGATATCTGATATTTGATGTGGTCTTACAACAAAACTGCTGCCGATGTGTGCCTAAAACATATTTGTGTTGCATGTTACTCTTACTTCTGTAATGGTCTCTTTTGTTCTTAAATACAATTATTTTCTCCCCATTCTGTTTTATTCCTGCCACCAAATGCTTGTGAACCCCACACCCTTTTCTGCTGCAATGGTCATCAGTTTTGATGTGCTAAAACTACTAGCAGAGTTTGCTCTTGTAGAAAGCCTGAAGGCTTAAACCTGCCTAGTGCCTGACTCTCCATCTCCATATTATCTTTATTCATCCTTTTTTCTCTGCCTCTAATGTCCACCTCCATCTCAACCAAGGAAAATTAATCCACTGTTTCCTGCAATCCTAGATCCATGATTCTAGCCTTTTCCTTGCACAGTTACATGTACAGATATCAGTATGAAATCAAAAGAGAAGGCCTTACCGTATTGTACAAAAGAGCTGTTTCCACCAGCAGGGAAGGAGAGAGTGAAACTGTGTGTGTTTGCTGGTGTCTGTGCTTCTGCATCTATACTAGGGCGTGGATTTATGAGAGGGAGGGGAAGAGGGAGAGAGAACGAGGGAGAGAGAATGAGAATGAGTCTGACTAGCCCACCCCCTTCCATTTTTCCTCCCTCTTTAAATTAATATTGATGTATTATAGGAAACAGAGTTGGGACCTTAGAGGAATTATTAGTAGCACATATTTATTTTATTTATTTCATGATGGCTACAAAATACAGAAATTATGATCGATGTTTAGGCTATGTGGGCAGACGAGAATGGGATTTTGTATAGTGGGGAGCACCAGCAAAAAAAAAAATGCCATTATATAATTTTAATGCGATATCAACTCAACTTGAGCTTTATTGTCATTCTTCCAAATGCACAGTAAAAATAAATATCAGAACTAAATAAAGAGTAAACATTAAACATTGAAATGTAAGTAAGTTATGTAAGTGTAAATGTTTCTGCCTTACAATGTAATATAAAGTGTAATATAGTGCCTTACAGTGTGTGTCTATGTAAATATGTGAGTGTTTGTGTGTGAATACATATCAGATGTTTGTTCGGGGGAAGGGCTAAGCATTTAAACTGATTGTGTGAAGCCCAGAGATGTTTTCATGCTTTTTATGGAATACAATTAGATATTAAATACAACCTCAAATAAACAACAACAATATTACACCATCAATATTTGTTTTTTAAAAAGCCAAAATGGAACAGCCATGTGTGAAAAACTAAGTATGCATTCACAACTTATATAATATTTAAGATGCTAAGTAGCTGCTAATTAAATAGCCTTGATTAATTGAACATCAGCAAGTGTGATCACCTGTATAAAAGCAAAAAAATGTTAAAAGGTAGAAAAACATTCAATTGTATATATATCCCACATTTTAAGCAAATAATTTTTTGCAATTAACAAAATGGAAAGTTAATGAACAGAAAAGAAATCCAAATGAAATAAAATCAATATTTGGTGTGACCACCCTTTTCCTGCAAAACAAAGATACACCTCTAGGTAAAGTTTGCCTTTTAGAGAGGTGGTAGCTCAGTGTTTAAGGATTTGGACTTTGGATCCAAAGTTTGTGAGCTCAAGTCCCAACCACACCAAGCTGCCACTCTAGAGCCACTAAGAAAGGCCCTTAACCCAATAGCTGCTCAGTTGTATGAATGAGATGAAGGAAAGTTTTCTTCATTTTGTTATGTTACAGCCAAACCCAGCCATTAGGGTTGTACACGCCAGTGCACTCTTAGTACTGGTCCCAAGCCTGAATAAAAGGGGAGGGTTGCGTTAGGAAGGGCATTCAGTTTAAAACATGAAATTGGGCTACTGTTGGCCGAAGGAGAAGAAGGAGAGGAGGAAGACATCTACAGCGACAGCAGGAAAAGGAGAAGTGTAGGAGAGTGGAGGTTGGGGTTGGTACTTTAAATGTTGGTACCTTAACTGGTAAAGGAAGAGAGTTAACTGATATGATGGAGAGGAGAAAGGTAGATATGTTGTGTTTTCAGGAGATCAAGTGGAAAGGGGGTAAGTCCAGGAACATTGGAGGGGGGATTAAACTGTTCTATCATGGTGTGGATGGGAAGAGAAATGGTGTAGGGGTGATTCTGAAGGAAGAGTACACTAAGAGTGTAGTGGAGGTGAAGAGAGTTTCTGATAGAGTGATGAACATAAAGCAGGAACTTGAAGGGGTAATGATAAATGTCATCAGTGCCTATGTTCCACAAGTGGGTGGAGAAGGAGAAGGAAAAATTCTGGAGTGAGTTAGATGAAGTGGTGGAGAGTGTACCTAGGAATGAAAGATTGGTGATTAGGGCAGACTTAAATGGGCATTTTGGTGAGGGGAAAAGAGGTGATTAGGGGGCGATGGGTAGGTATGGCTTCAAGTAAAGGAATGTGGAAGGGCAGATGGTTGTAGAATTTGCTAAAAGGATGGAAATGACAGTGGTAAATAATTTATTTAAGAAGAAAAAGGAGTAAAGAGTGATGTATAAGAGTAGAGGTAGGTGCACACAGGTGGACTATGTTCTATGTAGAAGATGCCACCTGAAGGAGATGGCAGGGGACGGTGTAGCTAGACAGCATCGGATGGTGGTCTGTAGGATGGTTTTGGAGGTGAAGAAGAAGAAGAGGAGATTGAGGACTGAAAGAAGAATAAGATGGTGGAAACTGAAGGAGGAAGACTGTAGTGTGAGATTCAGGGAAGAGGTCAGACAGGTGCTGGTGGCGGTGAAGAGGTGTGGGATGATTGGGAAATTGCTGCAGAAATGATAAGGGAAACAGCAAGAAAGGAACTTGGTGTGGTACATCTGAAAATAGAAAGTAAGACAAAAATACATGATGGTGGAATGAGGAAGTGCAGAAGGGCATAAGGAGAAAGAGAGTCAAGTCAAGTCAAGAGGCTTTTATTGTCATTTCCACTATACACAGTGGTACACAGTACACTGTGAAACGAGACAACGTTCCTCCAGAACCCTAGTGCTACACTAAACAACATAGAGCTACAACACACAGCTACATCAGGTGCATCAAATGCAACCTAGTGCAAACAGTGCAGACAAAAAACAGTACAGACAGTGCAGACAGACAACACAAGACAAAACACATAACCCAAGATAGCGCCTACTAGTAAACCTACTGTATACTCTGAATTTCAATACTGTGCAAAGAGAACTGTAAAAACTATGACTGTGAGTGTATATAAACAGACACAATGCAGTGCAAAAAAACAGCAGTAGCAGCAGTCAAGAGGTGCAAAAAACAGCATGTAAACAGTGTAATGCGGTAAAGTATAAATAATAATAAATAAATGATGGTGGAATGGATTGAGATGAGTAATGATGTGTAATGTGTGTGTTAAATTCAGGTTGTACAGTTCGGTAACACACAGTGTGTGTTTGTGTGTGTGTGTGTGTGTGTGTGTGTGTGTGTGTGTGTGTGTGTGTGAGTTCCAGTTCAGTTCTGTGTATTGAGGAGTCTGATGGCTTGTGGGAAAAAGCTGTTACACAGTCTGGATGTGGCAGACCGCTTTCCTGATGGCAGGAGGGTGAAGAGTGTGTGTGAGGGTTGTGTGTGGTCGTCCACAATGCTGTTGGCTTTGTGGATGCAGCGTGTGGTGTAAATGTCCATGTTAGAGGGGAGAGAGACGCAGATGATCTTCTCAGCTGTCCTCACTATCCTCTGTAGGGTCTTGTGATCCGAGACGGTGCAGTTCCCAAACCAGGCAGTGATGCAGCTGAGGTTGGCAAAACAGAATTGGGATCTGCAAAGAGTTCAGAAAAGTAGGCTGGAGTATAAGGAGATGTGGCAGCAAGTAAAGAGGGATGTGGTGAAAGCCAAGGAAAAGGCATATGAGGAGCTATATCGGAAGTTAAACACTAAGGAAGGAGAAAAGGATTTATACCAATTGGCCAGGCAGAGGGATCAAGCTGGGAAGGATGTGCTGCAAGTTAGTGCAATAAAGGATGGAGATGGAAGTGTGTTGACTAGTGAGGAGAGTGTGTTGAGAAGTTGGAGGGAGTATTTTGAGCAGAGGAAAAAAGAAAGAGAGAAGGTTGGATGGTGTGGAGATAGTGAAGCAAGAAGTGGATAGAATTAGTAAGGAGGAAGTGAGAGAAGCAATTAAAAGGATGACGAGTGGAAAGTTGGTTGGACCAGATGACATCATGTCTGAAAGCAACCTGGCACCGCTCATCACCTGGTCAATACCATCCCTACAGTGAAGCATGATGAGGGTAGCATCATGCTGTGGGAATGTTTTTCAGAGGCAGAAACTGGAAGTCAGGATCGAGGGAAACATGAATGCAGCAAAAGTACAACCTTAATGAAAACCTGCTCCAGAGCACTCTAGACCTAAGACTGACCATAAGCACACAGCCAAGATAACAAAGGAGTGGCTACGGGACAACTCTCTGAATGTCCTTTAGTGGCCCAGCCGGAGCACAGACTTGAACCCGATTGAACATCTCAGGAGAGATCTGAAAATGGCTGTGCAAAGAAGAATGGGTGAAACTGCCTAAAAATAGGAGTGCCAAGCTTGTAGCATCATACTCAAAAACATTTGAGGCTGTAATTAATGCCAAAGGTGGATCAACAAAGTATTGAACAAAAGCTGTGAATACTTGTTGTACATGTGATTTAAAAAAAAAAAAAAAGTGTGTATATGTATGTATGTATGTATGTATGTATGTATGTATGTATATATATATATATATATATATATATATATATATATATATATATATATATATATATATATATATATATATATATATATATATATATATATATATATATATATATATATATATATAATAAGGGCCAACAAGTGCCAAGCATCTCTCGGGGAACTCCTTCAAGACTGTTGGAAGACCATTTCAGGTGACTGCCTCTTGAAGCTCATCAAGAGAATGCCAAGAGTGTGCAAAGCAGTAATCAAAGCAAAAGGTGGCTACTTTGAAGAACCTAGAATATGAAATTTTTCAGTTGTTTCACACTTTTTTGTTATGTATATAATTCCATATATAATTCCACATGTGTTAATTCATAGTTTTGATGCCTTCAGTTTTTTATATATACATTTGCAAATATTCCAAACACACTTTTTTTCACGTTGTCATTATGGATTATTTCTTGCAAATGTTTTTAGGATAGTAATGAATGTAATCTTTTTTGGAATAAGAAAAAAAAATTAGTGAAGCGCTGTGGATACTTCCCGGATACACTGTACTTCTGTCTCTTTATATAATGCCAAGACAGACTTGAATATGTTGAGATCAGAGCTCTGCAAGAAGTCCACCATGCTTCACTGTTGCCTGCAGAAACTGATTTTAGTACTATTCTCCACACCTTTCTTAGAAAACATATTTTTTGCTACACCCAATTATTTCATGTTTCATCTGTCAAAAACCTGCTGCTATTTTTCTGCATCCAGTTTTCATGCATAGACGAGTTACTTAGCCTTGTTTACATATCAGAGGTTTTAAGATCACTTTTACTCAGACTTTTACAGGCAATACATGGGTGTACCTGGGTCCCCACTGGTTTCTGTCAGTTTGATACTGAAAACACTGATGGACATCTGCCAGTGTTGAAGAGAAGTACATTTACTTGGCCAACCACTGAATCTATGGTCATCAACATTAGTACAAGATTTTTTTTAAATGCAACTCTGAACATTGCATGAGCTTATCGAAACAATGCCACAGCATTTGCATGCTGTAATCAAAGCAAAAGGTGGTCCAACAAAACATTTTTTTCATTGAGCTTCTTAAATGCATTTAAAAATGTATTGGATGCATCCTAATTATTAGATTAGATTAGATTAGATTAAACTTTGTCATTGTGCAAGGTACATGTACAGAGCCAATGAAATGCAATTAGCATCTAACCAGATGTGCATAAGTGGCCTATTTACAATAGATAACAGTAGATACAGTTGTATGCAAAAGTTTAGGAACCCCTGACAATGTCCATGATTTTCATTTATAAATATTTGGGTGTTTGGTAATATTTCAATAGTGAAACGAGGTTTATTGGATTAACAGAAAACGTGCAATATGCATCAAAACAAAATACATTCCACTACTGAAATATTACTGTGTCCTTCAGTTATTTGATAGATCAAAATGAATTTGCTGACCCAAACACCCAAATATTTATAAATGAAAATCATGGACATTGTCAGGGGTTCCTTTTGCATACAACTGTAAATAAACTATGTAGTCCATATACAGGGATGAGGGTGATTAATGTACAGAAGGTGCAGTAGGTTATAATATATGGTATATAGTAATATATAAAATACTGTGCAAAGATTATGCATAGACACACATGTCAGAAGATATTTAGTGAGGATGCTCTCAATTGTACAGCGGTAAAAGTTCTCCATTATCCTGTAGCACAGACAGGACTTTTTAAGTCTCCTAAAACAGGCACTGTTGTGCCTTGCTGTTTAGGATAGAAGTGTTCAGAGACCCAGTGAGATCCTCAGAGATGTGGACTCCAAGGAACTTAAAGCTTGGTACACACTCAACTGCAGCTCCGTTGATGTGAATGGGAGCGTGAGTGTGATTGCCGTCTTGTCTATAATCCACAATGGTCTCTTTCGTCTTCTTGGTGTTGAGTTCCAGATTATTGTCCTCACACCATGCTAATAGGTGCTGAATCTCCTGCCTGTAAGCCATCTCATTGTTACCTCAGATCAGGCCTACCACTGTGGTGTCATCTGCAAACTTAACAATGCTGTTTGAGGCATAGGCAGGTATGCAGTCATAGGTAAAAAAAGGAGTATAGAGACAATTCACATCTCTGAGGAACCCTAGTGCTAAGGGTAAGCCTGGAGGAGGTGACGGAGTTCAGATGGACAGACTGTGGTCTGTTCATATGGAAGTCCAGGGTGCAGTTGCAGAGATGTATGCTGTTAAGCTGTTTCATCTTAAGAATTAAGTGTCCAGGGTCCAGTTGCAGAGATGTATGCTGTCAAGACTTCCAACCTCTCTGGTTCCTGGTGCTTCTCTGCTCCCTGCACTTCCATGCTCCTGGCTACACTTCTAAGGAAGCATTCAGTTAAGTCTATTTTGCTATGCCTATTTGCTACAGTCTCTTCTAAAGCTCTCCTGTGTTTGTATGTTGAAGGCAAATGAAGATATTCTGTATTACAACAAACATCCCTTTGGTTTTGTCCATGTTAAAAAACAGGTTGTTCGCTCCACACCAGGCTGTTAACCATTGCACCTCCTCTCTGTATGCTGATTCATCGTTCTTGCTGATGAGACCCACCACGGTCGTGTCATCGGCAAACTTGATGTGATTCGAGCTGTGCATTGCTGCACAGTCATGTCAGCAGAGTGAACAGCAGTGGACTGAGCACACAGCCCTGAGGTGCCCCAGTGCTCAATGTGGTGGTGCTGGAGATGCTGTTTCGATCCGGACTGACTGAGGTCTCCCAATCAGGATGTCCAGGATCCAGTTACAGAGGGAGGTGTTCAGGCCCAGGAGGCTCAACCTCTACGAACAGCATTCGTACATATGAGTCCTTGTTGTCTAGGTGGGTGAGAGCCAGATGAAGAGTCGTGGAGCACTTTGGACAATACGCAAACTGCATGGGGTCCAGTGAGGGTGCTAGCTGGGTCTTGATGTGCCTCATGAAGAAGAAGAGGAAGATAAAATATGATAGTGTGTCTAAGCTCTCTGTTGCTAGGTTTCAAATTAGGGTTAGTTTTACTAATCGGAAACCCCTAGAGGTGGATTTAGGCAAAATGTCTTATAGCAACAAACTCCAGTTTCAGTCAAAACAGTTATACAGGTCAATAAAGTGAAATACTACACAAATACAGTGGGGCAAAAAAGTATTTAGTCAGCCACCAATTGTGCAAGTTTTCCCACATAAAAAGATGTGAGAGCCCTGTAATTTTCACCATAGGTACACTTCAACTATGAGAGACAACATGAGAAAAAAAATCCATAAAATAACATTGTCTGATTTTTGAAGAATTTTTTCAAAATATGGTGGAAAATAAGTTTTTGGTCAATAACAAAAGTTCATCTCAATTCTTTGTTATATACCCTTTGTTGGCAATGACAGAGATCAAACGTTTTCTTCACAAGGTTTTTACACACTCTTGCTGGTAGTTTGGCTCATTCCTCCATGCAGATCTCCTCTAGAGCAGTAATGTTTTGGGGCTGTCGCTGGGCAACACGGATTTTCAACTCTCTCCAAAGATTTTCTATGGGGTTAAGATCTGGAGACTGGCTAGGCCACTCCAGGACCTTAAAATGCTTCTTACGAAGCCACTCCTTCGTTACCCGGGTGGTGTGTTTGGGATCATTGTCATGCTGAAAGACCCAGCCATGTTCCATCTTCAGTGCCCCTGCTGATGGAAGGAGGTTTTCACTCAAAATCTCACGATACATGGCCACATTCATTCTTTTCTTTACACAGATCAGTCGTCCTGGTCGCTTTGTAGAAAAACAGCCCCAAAGCATGATGTTTCCACACCCATGCTTCACAGTATGTATGGAGTCTTTGGCTGCAACTCAGCATTCTTTCTCCTCCAAACACAAGAAGTTGAGTTTTTACCAAGAATTTCTATTTTGGTTTCATCTGACCATACGACATTCCCCCAATCCTGTTCTGGATCATCCAAATGCTCTCTAGCAAACTTCAGACAGGCCCGGACATGTACTTAAGCAGGGGAACACATCTGGCGCTGCAGGATTTGAGACCCTAGCGGCGTAGTGTGTTACTGATGGTAGCTTTTGTTACTTTGGTCCCAGCTCTCTGCAGGTCATTCACTAGGTCCCCCCATGTGGTTCTGGGATTTTTTCTCACCGTTCTTGTGATCATTTTGACCCCACAGGGAGAGATCTTGCGTGGAGCCCCAAATTGAGGGACATTATCAGTGGTCTTGTATGTCTTCCATTTTCTAATAATTGCTCCCACTGTTGATTTCTTCACACCGAGCTGCTTACCTATTGCAGATTCAGTCTTCCCAGCCTGGTGCAGGTCTACAATTTAGTTTCTGGTGTCCTTTGCCAGCTCTTTGGTCTTGGCCATAGTGGAGTTTGGAGTCTGACTGTTTTAGGTTGTGGACAGGTGTCTTTTATACTGATAACGAGTTCAAACAGGGGCCATTAATACAGGTAACAAGTGTAGGACAGAGGAGCCTCTTAAAGAAGAAGTTACAGGTCTGTGAGAGCCAGAAATCTTGCTTTTTTGTAGGTGACCAAATACTTATTTTCCACCATAATTTGCAAATAAATTCTTTAAAAATCAGGCAATGTGATTTTCGAGATTTCTTTTCTCATTTTGTCTCTCATAGTTGAAGTGTAACTATGATAAAAATTACAGGTCTCTCTTATCTTTTTAAGTGGGAGAACTTGCACAATTGGTGGCTGACTAAATACTTTTTTGCTTCACTGTATTTACAGAATTGACACTCTTTTTAAGTCATCCATAAGTGATTACTCAAGGTTAACACATACGTGGGCCTCTTACATTTACATTACACATGACATTTTAAAGGTAACGGACTAAAGTTTAGACTCTTGTATATTTCAGCTATAATTTCTCACAGAAAATGTTGGCATAAACTAGGCATAGAAAAATAAAATCTATTATTATTATGTTTTTGTGTGGAAGACTAACTGAGCTCTAAATGACCCTCAACACTCCTGTCAGTAATATTTGAATATAATCTCTCATCTGTAGGAATGAACTGGAAGTTACAAATTCTTTCCATGACCTTCATTTAGACTCCAGACTTCTACCATTAACCTTTTTGCTGAAAATGCTAGCGGAGGAAGTTTTGTGTCAGGGTACCTGTGATAAGGTCAGGCAAACATTCAGCCTGATAAAAAGGCCATGTCCATACTACTATCTCCCAGATGTCTTTGGGATGGGCTCCTCACTCACACACATCCTCTTCAGATCAGTCTTTAATGATGAGTGGGTCTATGTCTGACAGTGACTAAATAATTAAGTCATAAAATTAAATGACCACCTGGTGGCAGTAGAGGCCTGCTCTAAAAGATGTGTCCCTATTTGTATGTTCAAATTTCTTTATTGTCGAAATGTAATATTTGTAGTTTGTAGATATAACACGTGAAATCTACAAACTACAAATATCAAATTTGGACAATATAGAAATTTGAACGTGAATCTCAAATTAGCAAAATAAATGAACATTTAACAAGGTTATGCCAAAATAATGTTAAAATTTAATTGAGGACCCTTAGAAGATTTTGTAAACCATTTGCAAGTATGGGGCCATGGTCATAACCAACATATGGTGCTGAATAATTTTCATCTAATTCTTTAATTAGTTAAAGTGTTAAACAGTAAAAATGTGTTTGTTTTGTGCTTAGTAACATGGCAGAACAAACAATTATTCATTCCGCAAACCATTTGACTCTAACTGTATATTCTGTTTGCACACAATTGCTGTTTTGCAAAAATCAATGCTAAAACTATTTCAGTTATTATTTTACAGACAAATCCACCTGCACTAACACAAAACTTCTGTACTATATTGTACTGGTTGGTGCTTCAGTATCATTGTGTTTACTGTCTCACAATTTTTTTTTTTCAGATACTTTATGTTGTCTTATGTAGTACTTTGGTCTTGGGGAACAATAAAAGTCTAATTGATGACTAGTAAAGTATATATTCTATTGTCAAACTAAACATGTAAAAATAATACAAACAGTCGTAAAAAGCATTTCACTGCATGTTGTACTCTGTGTGTGTGTGTGTGTGTGTGTGTGTGTGTGTATATGTGACAAATAAAAATGTGATTTGAACATTTATTTTACAAACTGAAAGACATATTTAGTGAGACCAAACAATAATTTATGCCAATTTATATTGTGATGGTACTGTGTATGGTTTATCTGACAAACAGCAGTCAAGATTACAGTGGAATTGGCAAATGGTCTAGGGCTAGGTTTGAGCCAGTGGCATGAATATTTTAGAAATCAAATTTTTTTTATTCCCTCATCACCTGTATCTCTCAATGTTCTATTCCTTGGAGTCAGGTTCACATGACATTTCATGCCTGGGCTCACTGGAAAGAATTGTGACAAAAAATAGATCAATGCTGCTCACATCGTTGAGCCCAACTACATCACACACATGAAAACACTACATACACACAGACATTTTGTTTTTTAACATTTTTATTTGGTTTATTGTTTTAAAAACAATTACTCTTATCAGTGCATAACTGTTCTTTCTCCTCTCCTCATCTTGTGCTTACATTGGACTATTTGTATATTTTAGATTTAGTTCTGATAACAGTTAATACATGTCATTCAAAGACTGTAGAATCTTTCTGTCTATGGCCATCTCCTGTGACTATGTGTGAACTGATTAAAGTTTGTATTTCTTCCATATTCCTGTTTAAGCTTAACGTCTGTACAGTTAAATGCTGGAAAACGTGATTTTCTTTTTCATCTTTAACTATCCAGTTTGATTGAGTCTGTGTCCATGATTCCTGTTTTTGGATGATAGGAGTGGAGTTCAATTTGGTCTTCTGTTGTTGTATAACATTCACCTCAACATTCAACATTTTGTATATTCTGAGACACTTTTTGGCTCAACACAGTTGTAAAGTGTGATGATTTTAGTTACTAAATTGTTCACAGCAGCTTAAACCAATCTAGACCTCTCACCAAGCCCTACCATACACAGAACTGCCACTCACTCAGTATTTATTTTTTTTTTGCATCATTCTGTGGAAGCTCTATGAGACTATTATGTGTCAAAATGACAGAAGATCAGCAGTTTCTGAAATAATCAAATAAGCGAGATCACATCTATTCTGAGGTTAATGTAAACATTAACTGAAGCTGTCTTGTATCTGCATTTATTTTGTTTGATCATTTTTCGCATTGCACTGGTGCCACATGATTAGCTAATTACATGAACATTTAATGCTAATTATTCCAGTAAAAGTTTGTAATGTCTGGTTGAACAGAGATCATTAATAATGATTAACTGACACACTTGTGTAGCCAAATAGCTAAGCTCTCTGGAAACCAAGGTCAAAGCAGATAGGTTTCAGCTGCATCTCATCACATCAATGGTACTGATTAGATGTTCCCTACACTAATTGCCCAGTGCCTTTGATGCTGACATAGCTCACCAGCTGGAGGAAATAGAAACTTATTTTGAGCTGAAAAAAAAAACCATTGAATTCTCTCACAAAGCATGCCACTTCTGCAGCTGCACCTGAGGGGCTTTAACGAGTTGACACTGAACTACAATATTCAGCTTCATCCTAAAATCTACTCAATCTACTCCCACATACAGAAAGCTCCAAATAGTCTGTCAAAGTCAGTCTCAGATTGGTGGTGGCCAGGATTAGACATGCAGATCATATTGCAGAATGCTTGTGTGCACAACCCCATCCACAAAAGATTTTACTGGTATGCAGTGTAAGACTACTCACTGCACTGTGCCTGAGCTGCAATCTTAACCAGCATGATGGATTGCTGAAGACTTAGAGCATGTCAGTGGTGATTTGACCGGTCAAACACAATGCACCAAATGCTGATGCAGCTTCAGCACACTGATTTTGTTTTCCAAAAAGTTCCAGCTGTACTCATTAGGATTGCTAGCCACATCATCCCAATCTGTGGAGAACTTGATCATGCCTGCTAATCAATTTAGAAAGGTCAATATCTATAGGTTCAGCTGTTCCTAGTATGTGTCAGCCGAATTATGGTTGAGAGGCAAATATTTACTGATGCAATGGACAAAACATGGGCTATTTTTTATATTACAGGTTACATGACCAGGTCTTATATTAACTTTTACTCCAAAGGACATAGTAGGGCTTATTTTCGTAGGATGTCTTATATTTTCATGTACAACAATCTACCGGTAAATTTTTTTATTTATGGTACAAAGATCTATATATCATCCACTTCATGGAATCCTCCACGATTCCTTTGTTGTATTCGATTAAATAGCTTTTTCCTTTTGCACTCATTTTGTCTAAATATGGTAGAACTCCCGTAAATCCATTACACACATGACGAATTGAATAATGAAGATTTATAGACACAACTTGATACAACCTGTACTGATTGGTAATCTGTTTACCATACCTCTTGTACAAAGGCATCCACTTCACTATTTACAAATTCTTATGGTAATTATAATCTATTTTACTGTTATTATATTATTCTATTACTAGAATTATTATTATTATATTAATATTGCATTATAAATATTATTATATTATATTATATTACTATTTTATAATTCAATACATCATTGTGTGTTGCAACAGACCTATGGTACTACTCTAAAATACTGATCTTAGCTTATATTCGGGGTGGGGCATATATTACGAGAACCTTAAAAAATCATGCTATGGCTTTTTTTTGGGGTATGACTTATTTTCGAGGAAACATGGTATCAACATTTTAAATGATAATGGGTCATGCACACTAGATTGCTGAGCCAGTAGATATTGTTCTTTATACACAAAAATGGTATTAGCACCATTTATGAATCATGCATGTTTATCTTGTGTGGTGCACAAGACAAAATTACTTTGTGCTAGATTAGGATATGATAATATTTGTTACAGCTTAGCTGTGGGCTTTGCCCTAGTTTAAAAGTAATCTGCCATTATTATCTGGAAATTATATAAACACAACAGAAGGTTAAATATGTAACCATAATGCAACTACAAAACACACAAGAATGTCAGAACATATTTTATTGGCTATTCATTAGAAATCAAGGACTTCAGCTCTGTAAATGTCTGAACTTAATTCATGACCTTACCTATTTTGTCTTTTACTTGCTCGTTGCCCCATGATGTTCCTTTTTTATTTGCAATAGTAAACTAAAAACTGGAATGACTTTTTTTCTCCTCCAAGACACCTTAAACAGTAACTCATGAAATAAGTATATGGTTTCAGCAAAGCCATTGTAAGGTAATCCAATGGCTCAACGAAGAAATCCACTGGCGTGGGTGAAGGTATGCTGTTTAGAGCCTTGTGCCTGGCTAACTATACCTGCTCATGGAGTCAAATTGGCCAGTTCCAATCTTAGTCAGAGGATTTAACCATAAACTAATATATACCAAGTAAGTCACTCAATGCTTGCTCATGCATAAAATATAGTTGATTTAGTCACTTTGTTATAACTTGCTAAGTCAGTGATAGTCAGAAATGGTCTCAGACGTTGTGCTCTATGCTCCGTCCATTCATGAGCCTTCTGTATGTACTGTCCTGCCCATAGATTTGCGATAACAATAAACAAATGTCAAAATAATCAATAAACAAATGTCAATTCTAATACAAATAATAGAAGAAAGTTACACAACATGATCAGCATAAAACCAAATAGTTTAGCAATGCAGTTTACAAAAGAATTGGTAAAGAGTCACTGTACCTGGCAATAGAGAAACAGAGACTGTGTGGGAAGTTCTGACTACAGAATGATTCCCCAAGCATTTCGAGAAATTTCCTTAAATACCCAAACCACCATAAACACCAGTAAATTCAAAGTAATAAAAGGTTTGCAAACCCTTTGCTTGGACAGGAGGTGATCCAAAACCCAAATACCATCTAGGGTAAAAACCAACACCTGATAAAGATCTTCCCTGGGACAACCCTCACATCAGTAGGACAGAATTTTCCCAAAACCTGATATCTTTGTTTTTGGTCTGTTCAACTGATATCGGGCTGAGATAAAATTTCCAATCGCAGTGAGACCTTTAAAATGATACCAAACATGTAAAGGTTACATTCATACATTCCTAAAATGTAATAATTACAGTATGCATGTATAGTAGCTCGTATTCCGGGAACTTTTCAGTCACCTTTCCATGACCCCGCCATATCCCTAGGAGGGAAAGAGGGGGCTTAAGTATGGGTGAGAGGGAAACTGAACAAATGGCTTTCTCTCCTCAGATTAAAGAGATCCACTTCTCAGATTAGAAAGTTTATTGTTTTGTTGCATGGCAGTTTGTTGCATATCTAACTAACAGAATAAACTATGCTAAACCACTTGCAGCAGTTTGCTTCATATCAAAATCTATATTGAAATTTCACATTTGGCCATTTTCTAATTTTATTTTAAATTTAAGACCAATACAAAAAACCTAAAAAAAAACTTGTTTTTCATTTATAAATTAACAATAAAATGTACAAGCTATCCAATATCTTTTATATATTACATAGACTAATTAAAATATATTTATTATTATCTGTGATATAAAATGTGCATCAGAAATAAAAATAGCAAGAACATAACAGTAGTCAGTTTTAAATGTTTAAGTAATTATTTTGGTTCTGTGTGTTTGCCTTGATTTGCCTCGGGTACACAATTATAAAGGGTAACATCCTTCACTTAATTCTGTAAAGCTGCTTTGAGACAATGTCTGTTGTGAAAAGCGCTATAGAAATAAACTTGACTTGACTTGACTTAAGTAGAAGTACAGATAATCATGTTTTAAAATATTCGGGTAAAAGTTGAAGTACTGCCTATACTTTTTACTCAGGTTAAAGTAAAGAAGTTTGGGCTCTGACATGTACTTGATGGTGGTGGGCCGTGCATTTGGTACCTAGGCCTTCAGTGGGGAATTACCTGACTTAATCCACCTCTTAATAATACCACTATCACTTCACAATTACAGAAACCATGAAAAAAAAGGCAATATAACAATGCATGGCATTACAGAGAGAGATGCATTTCACATATGGAGGGTGAATACCATTTTACTAAAGCAAGAAACCAAACCTCTACACTACAACCGCAACTGTGCAAATACATCATTTGAAGCAGTTCAGAATCAATATTTGTCTAATAACATAAAAAAAACATTAAAATTTAAATAAAATACAACCTACTCACCAAAGATGCATACTTATAATTTGCACCGCTCCTCAGAGGCTGTAAACCAGTGGTACCGCTGGTATTCACTGGTCTGGAAGTGGTGAGCAAACCGTTTCCCGGGCTGAGACAAGATAGCATGCTTCAGGGTTGGCCGACCTCTCCTTACGTTTTGACATCCTCACGATGTCAAAATGTATTTTTAAGTATATTCGAAACCAAATCAATTTCTCTTCCTCCATAGGCAAAAAAAAGTCAGATGTATTAATGTGTGCAGAGCACTAGACACGTTTTTTGCCAGTCGAACTTGGCTGTAACAGTTTCCCTCTGACCAACCAATCAGAGGATGGAATAATGCTGATGCTATTCTGGGCCAGGTAGCTGGCACTGTGAGGTGAATATGAAATCTGATTGGTTAAAGAAACAGACCCATTCATAATATTTTTTATAGTAAAAGGGCCAGCAGTTAAAGGCCCTGGGCAGATTAGATTGACATGGCAGCACATAGAGGCTGAAATCTGATTGGACAAAAAAGTCTTACATCCACATATACAGTATTGTTCAAAATAATAGCAGTACAATGTGACTAACCAGAATAATCCAGGTTTTTAGTATATTTTTTATTGCTAGGTGGCAAACAAGTTACCAGTTGGTGAAGTAGATTCTCAGAAAACAAACAAGACCCAGCATTCATGATATGCACGCTCTTAAGGCTGTGCAATTGGGCAATTAGTTGAAAGGGGTGTGTTCAAAAAAATAGCAGTGTATGCCGTTGACTGTACAAACTCAAAACTATTTTTTACAAACATTTTTGTTTCTAGGATTTAGCAATCCTGTGAATCACTAAACTAATATTTAGTTGTATGACCACAGTTTTTTAAAACTGCTTCACATCTGTGTGGCATGGAGTCAACCAACTTGTGGCACCTCTCAGCTGTTATTCCACTCCATGATTCTTTAACAACATTCCACAATTCATTTACATTTCTTGGTTTTGCTTCAGAAACAGCATTTTTAATATCACCCCACAAGTTCTCGATTGGATTAAGGTTCGGGGATTGGGCTGGCCACTCCATAACATTAATTTTGTTGGTTTGGAACCAAGACTTTGCACGTTTACTAGTGTGTTTGGGGTCATTGTCTTGTTGAAACAACCATTTCAAGGGCATGTCCTCTTCAGCATAAGGCAACATGACCTCTTCAAGTATTTTGACATATGCAAACTGATCCATGATCCCTGGTATGCGATAAATAGGCCCAACACCATAGTAGGAGAAACATGCCCATACCATAATGCTTGCATCACCATGCTTCACTGTCTTCACTGTGTACTGTGGCTTGAATTCAGATTTTGGGGGTCTTCTTACAAACTGTCTGTGGCCCTTGGACCCAAAAAGAACAATTTTACTCTCATCAGTCCACAAAATGTTCCTCCATTTCTCTTTAGGCCAGTTGATGTGTTCTTTGGCAGATTGTAACCTCTTCTGCACATGCCTTTTTTTTAGCAGAGGGACTTTGCGGGGGATTCTTGAAAATAGTTCAGCTTCACACAAACGTCTTCTAACTGTCACAGTACTTACAGGTAACTCCAGACTGTCTTTGATCATCCTGGAGCTGATCATTGGCTGAGCCTTTGCCATTCTGGTTATTCTTCGATCCATTTTGATGGTTGTCTTCCGTTTTCTTCCACGTCTCTCTGGTTTTGCTCTCCATTTTAAGGCAATGGAGATCATTTTAGCTGAACAGCCTATAATTTTTTGCACCTCTTTATAGGTTTTCCCCTCTCCAATCAACTTTTTAATCAAAGTACACTGTTCTTCTGAACAATGTCTTGAACGACCCATTTTTCTCAGGCTTTCTAATGCATGTTCAACAAGTGCTGGCTTCATCCTTAAATAGGGGCCACCTGATTCACACCTGTTTTTTCACAAAATTGATAACCTCAGTGATTGAATGCTACACTGCTATTTTTTTGAACACACCCCTTTCAACTAATTGCCCAATTGCACAGCCTTACATTTTATGAATGCTGGGTCTTGTTTGTTTTCTGAGAATCTACTGCACCATTATTTTGAACAATACTGTACATACTGGAAGCAGTGCAGCCAAGAGAAATGCTATGAAATGAAGAGAATAAACTGTTGAGAATAAATTAATACAATTTCATGGAACAAATATTAGAATTTAGGTTGTAAATATAGGTCAGTGCTTCTTATAGTGTTTAGACCAGCAGAGAACGCTTTGCTGGCCCTGACCGCCCGCCACTGACTTGAGTAAAATGTAGCCATTAATATTTCCTGTTTTAGTGTCAAGCTGGTACAGTAAATATACTTCACACCCTAATAATATTAGGGCTGTCAATCGATTACAATATCTTATCGTGATTCACATGATTGTCATGAGTTAATCTCAACTTTATCTGTACTAAATGTACCATAAATTAATCTTTTCCAATTTTTTTATACTCTAATCAACATGGGCATGAACAAATATTTATGCTTTATGCAAATGTATGTTTATTATTTGTAAAACCAGACTCAACATAGAGCATGAAGAGAAAATGTTTTCTATTATTGTGTTTTAAATTTCGTAAAATTATCAAAACAGCAACCGAAACCTTTGATATGTTTCTACACGGAAGGTTAATGAGGTGATACAGGATAAACCGTACATCTTATAACTTTTATATAGATTACATAATCAGAGAATATTTAAATTCTATGTGAATTGGTTTATTTAAAAGTAGACTTTACAAGCTTTCTATACATATATTTATTATGTCTGTGAGGCAAGTATTCACTAAGGTTCAGGTTGTTTTTATTTGTGTGTCTGTGAAGAAAGGAGACAGAGATGGCAAAAAGCACCCCCTGTATGTTTGATTTATTGTACAAAAGAACAGCATTTTGGTGCTATTATGAGTGTGTACAAATAAAAGTAGACCCTTTACAGATTTGAATAATGTATTGCTTTTATCTGTACAATCAAAAAAGATGAGTAATTTAAGTTTGATTGCCGTTATGAAGAAAAAATGGCACAAAACGTGCGGCGTAAATTGTCCAATGTGTGCATCATGGCGAATTTTGGTGCTGATTTAAGACTTAGTGCATCAGTAAAACAAATGTTTACTGATTAAAAATTTTTTTGGTGTTTATTTTTTATATCTGAGTAAAGAAAGTATGTCGTAAATAAACGTGTGTTGTGCTGAAGGTTTTAATTCTGCCTCTTTTATAATTTATTTTTTTATTTTTTTTATAAAAATGGTCAAACAGAAATGCACGCTGCATTAATCGTGCATAAAATTGTTTCACAGCCTTAATATATTAATTCAAATCAAATAAAAAAAAAAAATTTGTTACCTGACAAATGTATCCATGCTGAACATCCACCATATAGAACCCAAGCAGAGAAAATATGGTGATGATCAGGTGTTTAGTAATGTCTCTCTTCTCAGTCATATTTACATCCCTTACTCCCTCTGTCTCATCCATGTAAACCCCATACTTTTTGTTGCCTTCTGTCTTGCTCATTGTTATCTTTATAATCTAGCCTACAGACAATGATACACCAGTGATAGATTGAAAAAGATGCACAATGACAGGAAATCAGTTGATGGGCTGAAAATGGCGCGCAATGAAACACACTGACATTTCACCAAATAGATTAAAAGTAAAGTAACAAGCCTGTTTTGAAAATTTAAGAAGTAGAAAGTACAGATATTTGTATAAAAATGTAATGAGTAAAAGTAAAAAATTGTCAGAAAAAAAGAGGTAAAATACTGATACCAGAAAAATTTGATTGACAAAATTTGATTGATTAGTCTTCAAGTTTATTTTTTATATACAGTACAGACCAAAAGTTTATATATATTATATATACATTACAGACCAAAAGTTTATATATATTATATATACATTACAGACCAAAAGTTTGGACATACCTGCTCATTCAAAGAGTTTTCTTTATTTTCATGACTATGAAAATTGTAGAGTCAAACTGAAGGCATCAAAACTATGAATTAACACGTGGAATTATATACATAACAAAAAAGTGAACTGAAAATATGTCATATTGTAGGTTCTTCAAAGTAGGCATCAAGAGAATGCCAAGAGTGTGCAAAGCAGTAATCTAAGCAAAAGGTGGCTACTTTGAAGAACCTACAATAATGACATATTTTCAGTTGTTTCACACTTTTTCGTTATGTATATAATTCCACATGTGTTAATTCATAGTTTTGATGCCTTCAGTGTGACTCTACAATTTTCATAGTCATGAAAATAAAAACTCTTTGAATGAGGTGTCAAACTTTTGGTCTGTACTATATATATATATATATATATATATATATATATATATATATATATATATATATATATATATATATATATATAAAATCGAAAGAGGAACACTGCAGTTATGCTATGGGTAGGGGGAAAAGTGCAAAACATCTATAACACGTGGACAATAACCAAAAAAAATGCTAAAATTCTAAGCACATACTACTACAGATTTGGAGCGTACGTGATGCCAACGAAGAAACAGATTTATGCATGATATAAATTTCCACGAGAAAGTGCAATCAGACGGTGAGCGTTTTTGACAATTTCACAACAGAACTAAAATTGTTAGTTAAAGACTGCAAGTACACCAATGCAGAAAAGATGGTAAGGGACAGAATAATCTTTGCCATAAACTTTGCAAAAGTTAAAGAAAAACTGCTAAACTATGGACCAGATCTCACCCTAGAAAGAGCCATAGACAGCGCGATTTTACAAAGTAGCACAGGGTCAACTTAAATCCATGGCCAGACACAGTGCATTTCAGACACCACAGGTCCCGCATGCTGTCTTAAAATGAGTCAACCGGCAAAGTCGTGCGAAAAATGTCTTTTAAGCTGAGCGAGACAGCACGGAATCTATGACATGCGGATGATGCACGCAAGCGCACCGGGATAAGGAGAAGTGCCCAGCAATGCGTAGACAATGTAAGAAGTGCAGGAAACTAAACCACTTTGCTAAGCCTTGCAAGTCACAACAGCCTTTCAAACAAAAATGGTGCATGCAGTAATTAATGACACTGAGCCCGACTTTGAAACAACACAGGAATTCTTCATTTGCATGATAAGCAAAGAACACAGTAATGTGGTAAATGAACAAGCTTTTGCCAAAATTGAAGTTGGTTTGAATCTATACAAAATGAGATTTAAATTGGACACTGGGGCACAAGGAAAACGTAATACCAGAAAACTAAATTAGAAATGTCACAACTGAACTAAAACCAGCAAAACAGAAATTATCAGGATATGGAGGAGAATCCCTATCTGTAAAAGGAACCTGTCAACTCCAGTGCAGACTTAAACAATCCAAAACCATGCAGCAATTTTATGTCATTCACACCCAAGACCCACCAATACTAGAACTTAAAGTATGCCTAGAAATGGATTTGATAAATCTGGTCCTCTCCGTACAAACAAGTATCGGACAGAACAGTGACCTGCTTAGTGAATTTGCTGATGTTTTTTAAGATATGGGGGAATTACCCAGCGAATGTAAAACACAGCTGCAATTCCAATAGTTTATACTTCACGAAAAATTTCCTTCACCTTGCAAGGATGCTTGAAGGAGGAACTAAATCAAATGAAAAGTCAAGGGATAATCAAAAAGGTAACCAAACCGACAGACTGGGTCAATGCCTTAGTCATAGTGGAAAAAACGCACCAGGGCACTCTGTATATGCCTCGATCGGCGTGAATTAAATAAGGCAATGAAACGGCCACATTATCCGATACCAACTTTAGATGGCGTAATCTCCATATTCTCCGAGGCTAATTACTTTAGTGAATTAGACACCAGATCAGGGTACTGGGCCATCAAGATGTCATCTAAGCTTACAATACTGGTTCCTTCATTTGTTATTCGGAATAATTTCAGCGCAGGACAAGTTCCAGAGAAAAATAATTGAGACACAAAGAAGGACCACAACAAAAACCTATGTGCAGTGCTTCAAAGAATGAGAGAAAGAGGTGTCCACCTAAACCCTGAGAAAAGCATAATCTGTGTACCTGAGGTCAGCTACTTCGGACACAGACTGACACACGATGGCATCAAACTGGATCAAAAAAAGATAAAAGCCATAAAAGAAATGGAACCGCCACATAACAAATCGTAGGAAACCACACTGGGTATGATCAATTTTCTGCCCCAATACGAGACTGGCAGAAAAAAACGCACCGTTGCACCAGATGCTAAAATAAGGCAACTAGTTCACATGAGACAAAATACACAGTGCTGCCTTCCAACAAATCAAGGATTTGAACACAAAAGAGCCAGGCCTGATACTGGCATACTGCAACACAAAGGAAGCACTACATCTGAAGGTAGATGAGTCTAAAAATGGAATGTGGTTCTTTTGTAAAAAGGAAAACTGATCGATTATGCATCCAAATCACTCACAGAGACGGAGCAGAACTATGCACAAATAGAAAAAGAACTATATGCTGTTTTGTTTGGATGTAAACGATTTCACCATTATCTATATGGGAGAGCATTCGTTGTACAATCGGATCACAAAACTCTAGAGTCCATAGTCAAGAAACCGCTCTCTGCCGCCCAATTACGCCTACAGTGCATGATTCTACAGCTAAAAAAATATGATTTTTTGTTGATTTACAGACTAGGTAAAGAAATACCTGTTGCTGACACACTGTCTAGGAAATCCGTTGCTTACCACGAAGAATTGCTAAACGAAGGAATGGAGGCACAAGTGTACAGTAAGCTTATGGAGCTGCATGAAGCGAAGAAACAGGACCCCCATCTCGCAGCTTTCAGGCTGTTAATCCAAACAGGATGGTCAGAGATGCGATGAAGTTGCATGGGTGTGGAAAATTAAACAACGAGCAAGGGATGTCCTATTTTGGCCAGGCATGAGCAAGCAGTAATAATAAAAGGGGACATCAGAAATTGCAGGATAAGTACCGCATGCCATCCATGAGTTGTTAATCTTATAAAATAAATTAAAAAGAAAATGTAAAAAATAAACATATGATGAAATATGAGCCTATGGTAGGAAACGTCTACAATGTCAAGAAACAGGTACTGTATTTTCCGGACTATAAGCCACTACTTTTTTCCTCACTCTTTGAACCCCGCGGCTTAAACAATGAAGCGGCTAATATATGGATTTTTCCTGGGTTTTTCCCGGTTTCACAAGCTTCAAGCCAAAAAACTGAGCCCCATAACATTAAACCAATGAAATTGCTGAACAGGTTAAGGTGAACCAATGAAATTCTTTATATCAAATTGGGTGCGCTCCCACTGAATCGGGCCGCACCACATCATAAATATGGATGAAATTCCTCTGACGTATGACCTGCCTCTAACTCGCACTGTCAACAGGAAATGCAAATCATTCGTCACGCTGAAAACAACCGGGCATGAAAAAACGCACTTCACCTGTGTTCTGAGCTGCACGGCATCTGAAGAAAAGCTTCACCGATGGTGAATTTTAAATGCACAATAATGCCAAAAGATAAACTCTCGAGAGAAATTGTTGTGAAAGGAAGGAGGAAAACAGTGACCAATGACTTTCTTGGTAGGCTACTGTTTAGATACAAGTCGTGTAACAGGCACTGTCTTTCGTTAAAGCCTGTGTAAAGTTCATAAGTTTCAGTGTAGGCACCTGCGGCTTATAGACAGGTGTGGCGTATTTATGTTCAAAATAAAAATCTTTGTAAAATTCAGTGGGTGCAGCTTATAATTGGGTGCGCTTAATAGTCCGGAAATTACAGTAACAATTCATTAATATCAATCAATTATCATAACAATTATCAATCAGCAGTCACACAGCAACTGTGTGCTGGTGTGGAACTCGTGGATTAGATAAAACCTCCCTCAGACATTATGGAACTCCGTAAATCTTTCAATGTGCATTGTCCTGGCACACTTCTCACAGCCAAATGATGTGCGACCCTCACAGACACTACATCTGACAAACCTATTTCCTGCAAAACAAAAGGAATACTCTGACAGAGATTTCTCTTTTGTATAGATTTTGGAGCAAATTTGCAGATGCTATGGTTCAGAAGACATCTTCATAGAATCTGCTAGACCATCAAACCTGGGAATATCAGTCACAGCAGCCGACACTGAGGATGGCATCTTTGTGGGACAGCTAACTGTTGACCACAGCACTATGGAGATAGATTGGCCACCACCATTTTTTTGCTCTTATTGTGCTGTAATAACGGGACACCTTAAGATCATGTAGATCTACTCCTCCCATTTGCTGGTTGTAGGAGTGGATTATTTGCTGAAGGTAGTCATATGCCTTTCTTTCCTTGTTCTATATCTTAACTGGCACCTCAGTGTAGACATTTTCCACACTGACATCTCTTCACCTCACCAGTAGCTTTTCTCCTTCAGACAGAACTTCAGTGGCCCCTTGGTTCATTTATTGGTTTGAATGGCACATTAAACAACTGGTTTTGCTGCAGGGTCCCAATGCACCCATATCCTCACTTTGTCATCTTATCCATTAGGGATAATGTGGTGAAGAGGTTGTCATGCACAAAGTTGCATCCTCCTGGAACACCAGCTTGCTTAGCCAAATCCAGCACTACGCTGGGTCCTTGACCTAGCCCGGTCTCTGGAAGAAGGGTATGCGTGCCAGCATAAGGCTTTATGTGGAAGAGTTTACCCCCAGAGGATGCGAGGCTCCAAAGATATTGTACTGTTGTAAAACAGTTGGAGTTGGAGTTGGAGTAAAACAGTACAATATCCACACCATAGAATTGGTGATGTTCTTTCTGACATCACTTCCTGTGATGTAGTTTTCTGTGTTTGACTTGTTTGCCATGAGTTCCGTGTTTGTATTTCTGTTGGCATCCCGGGCGGACGCTCACTCGTCCCAGGTAAATTCTCGGGTTGAACCTAATGCTCCCAGCACCTCAACGCCATGTGTGTCCCTGCCCAGCCCCAGCGACCTACAACGAGGCTCGCCCTGGTCTCATTTACTCCGGCGCCACGAGCCTGGATGTTGCAGCAGCGGAAAACGCAAGCCAAGCCCCGGTCGAGGACGTCTTCCCCGCCACCACCACTGGCCTTCGAGGTCTCGACCAAGAACCAATTTGCCCCTCTCTGCAAGACGAAACGTGATCCCATGATTCTTGTAGATTCCATCATCCGGCATGTCCGCGCTACCAGAGCCAAAGGTAATGTGCATACTCGCTGTTTTCCTGGTGCTTGTTTTTTCGATGTCGCTACACACGATTCTGAACGAGAACTTTGGAGCTGTTGTTCTCCATGCCCGAGCGAACTACACCAGGCTGAGGCAAACGGAGATCTTAAAGAGAGATTTCAGGATCCTGATGGAGACGGTTCGCAGCACATTGCCCACAATGAGGATCATAGTGTGAGGACCTCTTCCCACTTACCAGCGAGGGATTAAGAAGTTTAGTAGACTTTTTGCACTAAATATATTGTTACAGTCATGGTGTCGAGAGCACAAACTTCTCTTCCTTGATAATTGGAATTTTTTCAGGGAGCATCCTAGGTTCTTCTGCCCTGATGGCCTGCACCCCAGCAGAGTTGGAGCAGCAGTGCTATCAGACAACATCTCTACAATGCTTCACACCATCTGACTGGTAAGACATCATGCAATTTATGACAACATTTATACAACAAACCAAACAGTTACAAGTACACAGCCTAATTTATAGAAACTGTGTTTATTCCTTGTGTAGTAAAACCAAGAAATAAATACACAAGATCCAGAAATAATCTTATTGCAGTTAAAACTAAAAAATGGCAGATAAGCAAACACAAAAAAGTTTTAAAGTTTGGTCTTTTAAACATTAGATCACTTGCACCCAAAGCACTCATCGTAAATAAGATGATCACAGATAATAATCTTGATGCACTCTGTCTCACTGAGACCTGGATTAAGGCAAATAATGATATGGGTCTAAACGAGTCTACACCGTCAGGATATGCTTATAAGCATGAGCCCTGTCAGACTGGTCGTGGGGGTGGTGTAGCTACCATTCATAGTGCCATTCTTAATGTTATTCAAAAATTAGGATTCAGGTTTAAATCATTTGAAGTGCTTGTTCTTCAAGTTGTACTTTCAGACATACATAGGAAACTCCTACTATCTCTTCCCCTGCCACCGTGTCTAGACCCCTTTAGGGCCCTACGCTGATTTTCTTCAAGAGTTTGCTAATTTTCTTTCAGACCTCTTGGTCAATTTTGATAAAGTGCTGCTTGTAGGAGATTTTAATATTCATGTACAGTAGATGATGCAAATGATGCCTTAGGACTATTATTTGTGGACTTATTAAACTCTTTTGGGGTGAAACAAAACATCACCAGACCAACTCATCGTTTTAACCACACACTTTATTTTAGACTTAATAATATCCCACAGAGCAGACGTCACTGATATTTTACCTCAGAGTGATGACATCACTGACCATCACCTCATATTGTACACACTACCGGTAGAGCATATTAGCCGTGTTTCACCACGTTATCGACCTGGTAGGACTATTGTTCCGACCACTAAGGACAGATTCATAAACAACCGGCCTGATTTATCTCAATTTCTCACTAAACCCATAAATGTAATAATCTTGATGAAATGGCTAACAACATAGACCTTATCCTCACTAGCACATTAGACACCGTTGCCTCCATCCAGTTAAAAAAGGTTAGAGAAAAAACACTTGCACCATGGTATAATAGTCATACGCATGCCCTTTTATTTTTGCTGTCTTTTTGAATTTTCTGAAATGTCTACTCTTGATGTTCCTTTTAAATCAGCTGAGCAGGGATGCTTTCTGCCATGGGTACTGGTGTGGTGGCAGTAGTAGCATCTGAAGATGACAATAAACATGATAAAGCAGCTGCAAGCTCTTTTGTGAGACTTCTTGTTCAGATTGTGAACAAGTTTGGTTCAGCCTTATCAAAATAAACAGATCCGAACAGATCCAAACATGTCTGCAGTAGAATTCAAAATTCTTGATGGTAGTTGAGCTGAGTCACCAGTAAAAATCCATGTCAGATGCATCACTATCACAGTAGCTTTCTATTACATCCTTTTCTGTCTTTGGGACCACTACCTTATTGCAAATTGCAGGCTCTGGATCATCATCACCAAGTAAATCCAAAACCTGACTAAAGGTCAGTCTGAAAGAGGGTTAAACAAAATAACACAATGACATACTGTATGGGAGACATAGGCTCCCCATGTTAGACCACCGGTCACAATCATGATTGGCTTAATTTATCAGCAGTTGACAATCAAATTAAAAAATGTATAAAGTAAATCAAGTATGAATGTATAGATAACACATTTGTGATGTTGGATGCAAAAAATGTATAAGCTAATTAAAAATTAACTTAGAAAAGTTACCTATCATTTCTCAGCCTTGACGTCAAGAAGGCAGTACCAGAAAAGAAATGTGCATGGTCACATTGACAAACTACCCAATCATGTTAGACCTGCCCTAAACTCATTACAGACGTCTTAAATTTTCATTATATATGAACATGTGCTTCATAATAAGAGTTGATTTATAATACCACAAAAAATATGTGAGCAAAAATTGTGGTCACAATTGTGACCGGTGGAATTAAATGGGATTAAATGACCTGAAACATCTATATCTGCCTCATGTATCAAAGACATAAAAATCCCCAACCACAATGAGCAGATGAAAGGTAAAAAGATGAAAATGGAAAAAAATACAATACAATAGCATAATGTAAATTATCTATCCTACCAGTGCTTATGCTATGTGCATGATGTTAACTGGACAGGTGTAGCAAATGAATCAGGAAATTTCCCTTCATTCTGCACACTTCCTCTAATGAACCAACTGTAGATTGTCTCAGATTTAAGCTGAAGACAATATTAAGGAACCAATATTATCTCACTTCCATGCTGCTGCTCAATGAACAGAATATACTCATTAGTAATATTCCATACAAGTGTTTGATCCCTGCAACTCATGTCTTTTTCTCCATCTTCCATTCACAAATCAACATTCCCTTACTTCCACATACCCCCACTGCCCATCTGAGGTGCCAGAGCTATAAAGTTAATAGGGAGCAGGTGGAAAAGACAGAAAGAAGGGGAGAAGAGTGGAGGGAATAAAAGGCAAAAATAAAAGAACTAAATTGTGAAAAGAGAGATATCAGGGGACAGACAAGGACAGTGGGCTGTGTAGGCTAGCTGACCTTAATAATGTGTAGGCAGGTGAGGGGGGTACCCGCAGGGAAGAAAACACAGGGGAGAGCTGGTTTAAGGAGGGACACATGTAAAGCAGTATTAATTCTCAGAGACTGGGCAGTAATAATTTGTAAGACACAGGGTTAACTCTCCTGATCGTTTTAAAAGGGCCAATGCAACACTGGAAGAGCTTATAGGACTCCAGATGTAGAGGCAGGTGCTTAGTAGAGAGCCGAACTCCTGTGACCAACCCTCGGGGCGGGAGCTTCCTTGCGGTGATGATTGGCCTGCCGTTGGTAAAGCTGGGAGGTGCTGAAGAGCCTGTCCCCAGTCCTGCTCCAAATCTGACGGCATTGTCTCACATGCCGTTGTGCAGACAGTACTGTCAGCTCCGGCTCCTTGGGGGGAAAGAGGGGACAGACTACTGGCTGATGAACGCAGGGTGTTGTGGGACTACTCTGCCCACAGGAGGTGTTGCTACAGCTTTGAACTTCCATTTGGATGCTCCCAGGGTCAATAACAAACCCTAGGAATTAGACTCAGGATAGGTGGAGCTCAAACATTTTGAGCTTAGAAGACTCTAGCAGGCAAACTAGAACCCTTTTTGACATGCTTCAAATGCTATGGGAGGGACATTCAGAAGATAAGAATGTCATCCAGGTAAATGAAGATAAACTTATTGAGTTTGTGTCTGAGCATGTCATTTATCAAGCCTGGAAGACCGCGAAGCATTTGTGAGGTTGAACGGCATGACCTAATATTAATAGTGGCCGTTGGGGGTATTGAAGGTGATCTTTTATTCACCTCCCTTCTGAAAAAAAAAGAATAGGATGGTAGAAATTGAAGGAGGAAGACTGTAATGTGGGATTCAGGGAAGAGGTCAGACAGGGGCTCTGTGGTGGTAAAGAGGTGCTGGATGATTGGGCAACTACTGCAGAAATGATAACGGTTACAGCTAGGAAGGTACTTGGTGTAACTTCTTGAAAGAGAAATGAAGACAGAGACATGGTGATGGAACTCTGAACTTGCGCAGCACAGTGTCACTTTATACCACACTATACTGCACATGGACACTTTAAGGAAAATCAAATTAAATCACTTTAATTTGTACTCCGTCAATATCTGCCATACTCATTAATGTATATACATATGTTTTTCTATACTTTAAACTTTACATTTTTTTACTTTCTATTTTTTATCCTTATATTCTATTTCTTTTGTTTTAATGTTGGACAGCCATATAAAGCATTTCACTGCATGTCATACTGTATGTGTATGTGACAAATAAAATGTGAATTTGAATTTGGAATTTGAAATGATGATGTGCAGGAAAGCATAAGGAGAAAAAGGTGGGCAAAACAGAATTGGGATTGGCAAAGAGATGAAAAAAAAATTAAGATGGAGTATAAGGGATGCAGCAGCAGGTGAAGAGGGATGTCACAAAAGCTAAGGAAAAGGCATATGAGGAGTTGTATAAGAAGTTGGACACTAAGGAACGTGTAAAGGATTTGTACAAATTGGCGAGGCAGAAGGACCAAGCTGGGAAGGATGTGCTGCAAGTTAGAGCAATAAAGGATGCAGATGGAAATGTGTTGTCTAGTGGGGAGAGTGTGTTGAGAAGGTGGAGGGAGTTTTTTAGGCAGCTGACGAATGAGGGAAATGAGAGAGAGAAGGTTGGATGATGCGGAGATGGTAAAGCATGAAGTGGATAGGATTAGTAAGGAGGAAGAGAGAGCAGTGATTTAGAGGATGAAGAGTGGAAAGTCAGTTGGACCAGATGACATACCAGTAGAAGCATGGAAATTGTTAGGAGAGATGACAATGGAGTTTTGATTGTGTAAAAAGATTCTGGGAGGTGGGAGGATGCCTGAGGAATGGAGAAGGAGTGTACTGGTACCCATTTTTTTAAAGAATAATTGAGATGTGCAGACCTGCAGTAACTACAGGGGAATAAAGTTGATCAGCCACAACGTTAAGTTATGGGAAATAGTAGTGGAAGCTAGGCTGAGAGAAGACGTGACCATCTGTGAGCAACAATATGGTTTCATGCTAAGAAAGAGCACCACGGACACCATATTTGCTTTCAGAATGTTGATGGAGAAGTATAGAGAAGGTCAGAATTGGTTGCATTGTGTGGTTGTGTATCTAAAGAAAGCGTACGACAGGATGCCAAGAGAGGAATTGTGGTATTGTATGAGGAAGTCAGGTATGGCGGAGATGTATGTAAGGGTGGTGCAGGACATGTATGAGGACAGTGTGACAGCAGTGAATTGTGCAGTAGGAAGGACAGACTGGTTCAAGGTGGAGGTGGGAAAACGTCAAAAATCACAATATCTTTTGCAAATACCATGGACCTCGTTTGTCAACCAGGTCAGACAGGAGTTTCAATGGACCATGATATTTGCAAAAGATATTGTGATTTTTGGCGAGAGTAGGGAGCAAGTGGAGAAGAGCCTGGAATGGTGGAGGTACACAATGGAGAGAAGAGGAATGAAAGTCAGTAGAAGTAAGAGTGCATGTGTGTGAATGAGAGGGAGGGCAGTGGAGTGGTGTTGTTGCAGGGAAAAGAGGTGGTGAAGATGGAGGAGTTTAGATACCTAGGATCAACAGTGCAAAGTAATGGAGAGCATGTTAAAGAAATGAAGAAAAGAGTGCAGGCAGGGTAGAGTGGGTGGAGAAGAGTGGCAAGAGCGATTTGTGATAGAAGAGCAAGAGTGAAAAGGAAAAGTTTATAGGAAAGGGGCAGAGTAGCAGAGTTGAAGATGTTTGGAGATTTTCTTTGGGAATGATGAGGATGAACAGGATTAGAAATTAGTTCATTAGACGGACAGCGCATGTAAGACGTTTTGGGGAAGTGAGAGATGCCCGATTGAGATGGTTTGGACATGTCCACAGGGACATGGGGTATATTGGTAAGAGAATGCTGAGGATGGAGCCACCAGGAAGGAGGAAAAGAGGAAGACCAAGGAGAAGGTTTATCAATGTGGTGAGGGAAGACATGCAGGTAGTTGTTTTGAAAGAGGCAGATGTAGAGGAGAGGGTAGTATGGAGATGGATAATTCACTGTGGCGACCCCTAATCGTAGCAGCTGAAAGAAGAAAAAGATTTACATCTACAAAATGATAATGATCAGTCAGATAAGACCTGAACCAGGAGAGATCCTTTCCTTGACTCCAACATTTTCTAGTCTTGCAATTAGAATATTATCATCAACGAAGTTTCAGCAAAGTTTTAATTGCTTCTGGAATTATCTGTTGGAAGAAACGTGGGTACAGAATCTGTTGATGATTTTGTTGATTTTTATAAAGAAGTAAATGCAATTGCCAAGCTGTTATAATAATATTGTTATCTACAGTGTTATTTAATAAATTGTCTTACTTTTGAAACCAGCTGTGAGGATAGTAAAGGTATGGCCTTTGAAGGTGAGCTATTTCTCCTCTACAGCATCAGTTTCAGGAGACTGACTGGAACATGTTTGCCTTACACATACATGGACATTTATTTATTATCTGTTTTGGACCATTTCACCATGTGCATTGACAATGTCACTACCGTCAAACGTGTGAAATGCTTTCCCAATCAGAAGCTGTGAATGAATTCTGAGGTCCATCTGTTGAAAGCAAGAGATGATGCTTTTAAAACTGACAATACAGAGGACTACAACAAAGCCAAGGCCAACCTGAAAAGTGGTATTAGGAAAGCCAAACACACATACAAACTCCACATAGAAGAGCACTTCCACATCTATTACACCAGACACATGCGGAAAGGCATCCAACCCATCACAGACTACAAACCAACACCACAATCTCAACCAGCCAGCAGTGCCTTTCTACCGAATGAACTCAATCACTTTTTTGCTTATTTCGGTCAAGGCATAGAACATTTAACTTCAACCGTTGACTTTACTACTGTTCACAGTCCACTATCACTCAACAACTGACATCTATTCAGCATTTAGCAGAGTGGATGCATACAAGGCAGCTAGTCTGGACAGCATACCGGGATGTGTTCTCAGAGCATGTGCTGGACAACTAGCACAGGTCTTCACTAACATATTCAACACGTTACTGCCCCAAGCCATGGTTTCTAAATGCCTGAAGACTACAACAATCATATTAGTGTATAAGCACTCAGCTGCTGAATGCCTAAATCAGTGGTCAATTGGCACCTGGGCCGCACAGAAAAAATACATAACTTACATTATTTCCGTTTTATTTATTATCTGATTCAGAACAATGTTTTATTTGGGAAAATTACTGGATTCTCTCCGCCACATCTGTCTATGACTCACTCTTGATGCATGTCTAGATGCTTGCCTCTGTCACATCTCTTACCTGCCGGCCGGTAACACAACACATTACCACTAAATTGAAACCCCCAAGCTAGCAAAATAAACAAAAAACAACACAATGGATTCACGTTTATCATTATATTTAAAATATACTAGCTTTTATGCCAGTCG
This sequence comes from Silurus meridionalis, assembly GCF_014805685.1. Classification (NCBI taxonomy): domain Eukaryota; kingdom Metazoa; phylum Chordata; class Actinopteri; order Siluriformes; family Siluridae; genus Silurus; species Silurus meridionalis. The sequence goes on from NC_060888.1 coordinate 13,890,193, forward strand.
TATCATTTTATTTTGTTACATTTTAAAATTTGTTAAAGGCTGGCCCGTGAAAATATTATCTGGTCCGTGGTGCAAAAAAGGTTGGAGACCGCTGGCCCAAATTACTTTTGCCCAGTTGCACTCACCCCTATTGTTATGAAGTGCTTTGAGAAACTGGTTCTGAATCACCTCACTGTGGGCCTACCACCTACACTGGACCCACATCAGTTTGCCAATCGCACGGACAGGTCGAGGACAGAGGATTCAGTTTCCACGGCTCTTCATTCAGCCCTCACCCACCTGGATAAAAACAACACCTACTTCAGAATGCTGTTTATTGGCTAGTTTATTATAGTTTGTGTTTAATACACTCCTGTACATACACTGTACTGATCAGTATGCTCAGTTACCGGGGTATCTGCACCTCCACTTGCAGATGGATTCTGGACTTTCTCACTAACAGATGTCAGTCTGTTAGGTTGGGCAAATAGGTATCCACAACCCTCATTCTGAACACTGTCATCCCACAGGGCTGTGTTCTGAGCCCACTAATCCACTCCCTGTTCACCCACGACTGTGCTCCTCTGCATAAATCCAACATCTTCATCAAGTATGCAGATGACACCACCGTGGTCAGCCAGATCAGCAACAATGACGAATCGGCCTACAGGGAAATGATACAAAGCCTGACTGCATGGTGTACCACCAACAACCTGACCCTCAATGCCACGAAGACTGAAGAGCTCATTGTGGACTTTCGAAACTCTAACAGCAGGAGACACTTCCCGGTCTACATCAGTGGAGTAGAGAGAGAGGGTCAACGGCTTTAAATTCTTGGGAGTTCACAGGAAAGATCTGTCCTGGCACCAGAAAACTTCAGCTCTGGTTAGGAAGGCACAACTAACCCTGTAATAATTGAGGAGTCTTAAGAAACCTCATCTGTCCCTGGGGATTCTAACGAGTTTTTACCGGCACAATTTCACAGTACTGTACATATAGCCTACTCTACTTATGACCAAATCATGTTACGAGTGTTGTACGCCGCGGCCTCACCTGTCCACACACTCAATCAATCAGACTCCAACCTCTCCACTATGGCCAAGACCAAAGAGCTGTCTAAAGACACTAGGGACAAAATTGAAGACCTGTACAAGGCTGTGATTGGCTACCGGACAATAGGCAAACAGCTTGGTGAGTAGGCAACAACTGTTGGCGCAATTATTAGAAAATAAAAGAAATTCAAGACGACTGTCAATCTGTCTCTCACCGTTGTTGCACCTACGATCATGGGCGTAAATTTCATTTAACAGTAGAGGGGGACAATAAATATAAAATTTCTCATGAGCAATTTTTGAAGGGGGACACAAATAATACAGTCAAATTGTACTTACAGTATAAAGATATGTCCCCACAGTGAAAAACGTTGTTTCTATCATTATTATTGTAGCATGGAGACTGCGTCAATTACAATAATTGAAAATGGTTTACATAAAGTAAAACTATCATAAAAAAAAAACAGCCGTTAATGTTAAGTTAACATTATGCCAAGTCGTCCCAAATAAAACAATGCATGGAAAATGGCTTGGCGTGTTAGTTGCAGTGCAGTGCAGTGCAGTGCAGTGCATATATATATATATATATATATATATATATATATATATATATATATATATATATATATATATATATATATATATACACACACACACACACACATACATACATACATATTGATATTATCGCTCTGAGGTGTTTTTAAATGCCGCTGCCAGTCATTGCTATAGTTGATTATGCCATCCAAGTATGCAGTGGTGTACCCGTTATGGGGACGAAGAACTCTGTCCATGAGACGTTGAAACCTCAAACAAGCTGAATAGAAGTGTAACAAACTGGTGTAAACCCAATAGAGTGAAAAAGCCGTTTTTTCATGGGACATTGGAGTCAAGGGGATCTGCCAATATCCCTTGGTTAACATGTTAGCCTTCGCCACAGCTTTTGGGACTCACAGCTGAAAACTGTCTACCTAAAATTCATTGTTAACAGTTCCTAATAAAAGCTGGTTACATACACAATCTTTGAAAAGAAGACACATTGAGCTTTACTGTCAATCATTTAAAGTTGATATTGCTCAAGATGATACCGTAATTTCCGGACTATAAAGCGCACCCATATATAAGCCACTGAATTTGACAAAGATTTTTATTTTGAACATAAATGAGCCACACCTGTCTATAAGCCGCAGGTGTCTACACTGAAACTAATGAACTTTACACAGTCTTTAACAAAAGACAGTGTCTGTTACACGATGTAACGGGTGAAATATGTTGTGGCTCCTTTAAAAGCAGAGCGCCATTTTGGGAATTGCCTGCCGCCGCATTTTTCCGGTATTACTGCATGTGTGCAAGGCCGAGGAATATGTCCTTATTATTTTCTGTTGCCAAGAAAAAAAAAAAGCACGAGTTTTGGAAACCTGTCTGTGCTTATATGATTTCTGTTGCAACTGGAGTTAGTGAGTGAGCAGCAGGTCAAACGTCAGAGGAACCTCATCCATATTTATGATGTGGTGTGGTCTGATTCAGTGGGAGCGCGTCTGATTTAATATAAAGAGTTTCTTTGGTTCACCTGATCCCGTTCCGCAATTTCATTGGTCTAATGTTATGGGTCTCAGTTTTTTGGCTTTGAAGCTTGTGAAACCGGGAAACCCCAAGAAACATCCATAAATTAGCCGCTTCGTTGTTTAAGCGGTTCAAAGCGTGGGAAAAAAGTAGCGGCTTATATTTCGGAAAATACGGTAAGTTATAGATGATGAAGTACCTTGAATATAATTTCCTGCATTGAAAATTGTATTTCTTTATATATAAGGACATAACATCAGTCCTGGAGCAATCCAAAAAAGTATGGGGTAAAAGCCACTGTTGTTAATCTTCCCCAATAATATTATTTAATAAAAAATAATAAAATCTTTTCATCGCTGCTTTCTTTAAATCTCAGATAAAACATATTTTTTTTTATTTTATTTTTTTTTTTTTTTGTGAACAAAGTCCACTTAGCACGAGCTGGAAACAGCTGTTTGTGCAGAACCGAGAGCTGTATCCAAACCTCCTGGTCTGTCACAGTGCACGTGCTCCTCCCTTTAGCCCTATTCGGACGGGACTAGTTTTACAGGGGGTTGTTAGAGAAATTTCTGTTTTACAAATGTACTTTGTGATTTTAATCCCGTCCGAATCTGCCATGTCTGTCTTTTTCTCACACGACCCTTGTTAAAATTCCAGAGCAAATTACCTACTGTTTTTCAGCAAACTTGGTGGTCCTCTGAGAAATCTAATCCCGTCCGAATGCGAATGTCTGTGATTGCCGAAAATGTTTTTTCCAAAACGCATTTTCCTGTGTTTTGGTCAACGCGAACTACTGTACTAACCCTAGTGTGCCGGTATTCAAGTTTCTGCTTTCTGCGCACCAATAATGGATGTAGATGTGTTTGCTACCCTGCGAAGACATACAAAAATTACCTCCGTAATAAACACAGAGATGTTAGACCCGTCCGAATCCATACATGAAATGACAGACGTCGGCTGAAAAAAATTCTAACTCAAACGTCGTTTGGAAAACTAGTCCCGTCCGAATAGGACTTAAGAGTTTCTGAAGAGTAATAAAACTAAGAACTCGCCCACATGTGGAATAAAATTCTCCCATATACTGTTAGAATTCTGCACTCATTGGGTACATTTTGCATCAATCATTTTGTTTCCAGGTAGTGCAGAACAGAAAGTCACCACGACACTACCTATAGAGTGCTATCTTCAAGCCCGAGATTCCGCCTCTTTTACTGTATTACTGTTATTTTAATTTTTTTAGTGGGTGGTCTTATTTGTTTTGTAACACTATTCTACCAGCCATAAGACGGTGTTTTTAATGCAAAAGTTATTCCGAAACATATACAAAGAATACACCAATCGAAGCACTGTGATGTAAACATAAGAATAACCATCTAAATTACAACACTATTGTTTGGTTGGGGCAAAAATGGCTTACAGCAATGTGGTTCAATGGACACTTACCTTTCCAAATAAACCGGGATTTGCAGCAGTGGATGCGTTTGTGACTTGTTATTACAATAATTTAAAATATTGCAACCTCTCAACCTGTGCTTTCTGTGACAGCAAGAGGTAGTCTCCACAGGGGAGCGGGGCGAATTGTGATGCAGATTTTGGCCTCACCTCCGGTCCCAGCTTCCCCCTCTCGGGAACCACCATCGCTAGACACAGGCACTGCCTCCCTCCATTGTTTCAGGAGGTTGAGGTAGTACACCTAGAGTGCATCGCCTCTATCTATGCGCCGCACCTCATAATCACCATTTCCCACCTGCCGTGTAACCTCAAAAGGTCCTTGCCACTTTGCGTAGTTTAGAGCTCGACATGGGTAGTAGAATGAGGACTTTATCTCCCAGTGAAAATTGCAGCAGCTGCGAGCCCCTATTATACAGCCTCTAGCAAATACCCCAGGGTTAGTTGTCCCAAGGTGGAGTTTTGCTCTCAGGTCAAGAACGTACTGAATTTCGTTTTTGCTGGTCGAATGTCATGGAGCACTCCGTGCAGCTTGCAGCCATATAATAACTAAAAAGGGGAAAATCCTGTGGAGGCTACCAAAAACTAATGCAAAGCGATGCCCACATGCTGTCCACTCTAACGGTCCAATGGCAATTCTTTTGTGTCGTGGAGCTGCTGAGCAAATGTGAACGGCTGGCCGACCTCCCGGAGTGTCAGGGAGCAGAACCACTGAAGGATCACCCACACTTGCAATTCGGGATGCCTCTCCTTCTTGACGTCCACTGGAGGCCACTCAAGGATCAACGCGCTTTCCATTTCTAGCATGCGGGTATGAGTTTCTTTGCGGACCGGCATGCCTTTTTCTGGTGAACGTCTGAGTGCACTCGCCAGCCGGCAAGGCTTCTCCGGCCCCCGCTCAAGCTGAGTAACTGTTCATGACTCACCGTTAAAGACTGTGCCTGTCCCTGGGTACACCACCATCTGGACTTTCCTGGATAGGTGTGGCAGATGGTGGAGTGCCTGTTTTTGCCGCAGGTCCTATCTCGCTGAACATGTCGCAGGTGGTGGCTGCAGCACTCCTCCCTGGCCTGGTCCCGCTCCCTCTGCGGTGAAGTCTCCCTGGCTACATACCCCTCTTCCAGCAGAGGGATTCAGCACCAATGTTGGAGAGCATTATTTCAGTGACCAGTTCTGAACAGATCAGTTTAATTCACAGCTTCACTCAAATACACACATACACACACCCTTCTCTCACTCCTTTTATCTGTTCCCTCCACTCACTGCAACAGAGAACACCCATTAGATAAACTCCTTCACGTGTGTCCTCCCCCGCTTTTCTTCCCCCGGCCTCGCCGTCCATTTACAAACCAGCACTCTGCCATGCCACTGCTGCTACATACGAGTAACAGTTTGGCTATTTACTGAATAAACATAAGGAAAACTATACCAGTCAATGTGTTATATTAAAAAAAAAAGTCCTATTGAGGAGAAAAACCTGTACACACAAAAGGTATTATTCAAGTAATCCAGAAAAAAATAAAGTTCCACAGAGTCAAATTCTTGTAATTAGGATACACGATAATCCACAAGGCAAATGCAGCACAGCACAATTCATGCAGTTCCAAACCCAGATACAAGGTAGAATTTTTAAAATCCATGTGATTAAATTCTTAATCAAGGCTCACAAGAAAAATTTGCAGAGCAGTTAGGGCCATACCATGCTTCCCTCTTCCCCAAATAAAAAAACCTCCCTTCTTCTACACTACCTTTTCTATAACTCAGGAGGTTCTCCTTCCATTCTGTCTGAAATAATATAATTTTTTTTTGTCCTCTAGCTTCCTTGTTTTTATTCAAACCTCCCTCAGCCTCTTCAACCCCTCAGGGCAGCAGATGTTGTGATAGGAAAAAAAAAAAACAGTACAAGATCACATCTACATTCTTCTCACTTAGTGACAGTTTGCTTTAGCCAAAGTATAACTCTGACAGCAGTGAATCAATAAATGTTTGTAGAGCTTGGTTATGCAGAACTGTTCAGGAAAATTGAGGTATATGTCTCACCAGGGTACACAAGTTAGCTATCATTCCCAGTTTATGGTTTACATAAGATGGTACACAGATGGTACACACATTTTTTTCTAAAAACATTGCAAGTTAGATTACGCCAATTCTATGGTCAACACAAAAAGAATATTCCTAAATAGAATATACCTTAAAAATATATTTTTTCCATCTACAAAACAGATTCCAAAAAAGTTAGGACACTGTACAAATTGTGAATAAAAACAGAATGCAATGATGTGGAAGTTTCAAATTTCAATATTTTATTCAGAATACAACATAGATGACATATTAAATGTTTAAACTGAGAAAATTTATAATTTTAAGGGAAAAATAAATTCATGCCATCAACACATCTCAAAAAGGTTGGGACATGGACCATTATTACTTTGATAAAATACTGCATTGAGAGGTGTGAAAATGCTTTTGTTCTTTAAAGTTAAAGAAAAATTTGTTGATCCAGACAATTTTTTTATCCTAAAGAGTTCCAGCTGCTACTTGTCATTCACAATGGCTGTTAACTGAAGTGCAATAAAAAGTCATCCATATCCCAGGGTTTTTCCTTCCAGCTCCCTACCAGCTTTGTCTTCTCTTGACAGGAATTATTCCACTTGCTCCAGCTGGCCAAGACTATACAATTCTTGTACAAAATGTCAGATGTTCCTCCATGTAGTGTATGTGGCAGCACATACCACATGCCAGCTTGCAAGGCTAATACTGAGCTCTTTGCTTCTCAGTTTATGTGTATCATGTGTGCCTTTGTTTTGATTCACGATGTCTCCTCCAATGTCATGTGATTTGCCACTTGCCTCTTTTGTTTTTGATTTACTTATTGATTTGTTTGTGCTTGAATATCCCTTATTATGTCAGTTTGTACCAACATAATTGGATAGTTTAGCTTTAGTTAGAGTTTAGATTTACCATACCATTTATGTACTGTGTTTCTTGTGTGTTCTGGTTTCCGATTTCACTTTATTTTTTGTTTTCCCCTCATACTGTTGTTTACTGATCACCTTTCCTGTTACATGCTTGATTGTTTGTATCTGTTATTGTGCATTCAGTGCATATACATAACACCACTATTATGTCAAGCTTTTAGAAGCTTGACCTGTTAGCATTGATAAAACAATGCACATGATCCGTTATTGCCAAATTCACAACCAAATAAATATGTCAGTTGGTTAAGAATATGCAGAAATATTCCGATATAATCAGTTCAATTAAGTTCAATACAGCTTTATTTGCATAGAGCTTTTAACAATGGACATTTCCCAAAGCAGCTTCACAATGATAAAAAGGCTGTGTAGTTGGAATGTATAGGTTAAGTGCCTATAAGTTTCTTCCTTATATGTTTATCCTTAATGATCAAGCCAGTGGCATTTGTGGCAAGGAGGAACTCCCTGAGATAGTATGAGAAACCAAGCTTGAGAGAAACAGACTCAAAAGGGAAAACACAAATCAACCAAGTTTTATCAAAAGGGTAAACAAATACTAGATGAACTTGTGTTGTCTTGGGAATCATGGTTATGTAAGTTAGCACTCACACTTCCTAAGTTACAATATATGAAATCCATTTATTTATAAGACATGCAGCGTTATGGATAATCCCATGTTGGCATTCACTATTGAGAACACTTGACCTTGAAACAGCAAAAACCTGCCAAATGTCACTATTGTAACATTTCATGGCATTTTAAACATAAATGCAAATAGAGATTGTGTGATCTATTTTGAATACAGTACAGGGTCACATTCAACTAGCTGAGCAACAAAATGCATGAGGTGGAACCTAACTACCAAAATATGCTTTCTCATGCTGTTTCCTATTCCAGAGTCATGGTTCCAGCTAATCTTGCCTATACGCCACACGTACTATAGGCCATGAGGTGGGATGAATACAGGGGATCCCTTACAAAACAAATTAACAAATTAGAAAACACTAACAAATCAGAAAACAAAATAACAAATGCAAAAACAAATAAACAAATGCAAAAACAAATGTACAAATCCAAAACCAAAATACCGTAATTTCCGGACTATAAAGAGCACCCATATATAAGACGCACCCACTAAATTTTACAAATCTTTTTATTTTTAACATAAATAAGCCACACCTGTCTATAAGCCCTGTCTACACTGAAACTAATTAATTTTACACAGGCTTTAATGAAAGACAGTGTCTGTTACACGGTGTAACGGGTGAAATATGTTGCGCTTCCTTTAGGAGCATAGCGGTATTTTGGGAAAAGACCGGCACAGCATTCTTCCGGTATTACTGCGTGTGTTCAAGACAAGGATTATGTCCTTATTATTTTCTGATGCTCATTTCTAAGTTTCTTTGACTAACCTGTAACGCTGTTGCCAAGAAAAATAAAAAAGCACGAGTTTTGGAAACCTGTCTGTGCTTATATGATTTCTGTTGCAACTGGAGTTACAACTCGAGCTATCCCTTAACCCTGACTCAACGCGCTACAATGGCTTGTATCTAAACAGTAGCCTACCAAGTAAGTCATTGTTCACTGTCTTCCTCCTTCCTTTCACAACTATTTCTCTCGAGAGTTTATCTTTTGGCATCGTCGTGCGTTTGGAATTACTTCAAAGCCACTTTAAGGAAGGACATTCATATGCAGTGATTGTGGAGATGCTGGCAGTATAACATGGCAAAGATTAGTTTGTACACTTTTACACATATGTTCCAACTTTCTCCTGCCACAGACTGTTGTTCTTCTGATGCTTTATGGTCTGATATCTATAACAATGGGTTACTTAACATAATCCTGGGTTCTTTGATAACAGAGTGAGGTGTTTCACTATTGGAATCGCTTATAGCATGACCTACTGCAGAAGCTCCTATGACACCACGTCTGTCTTGACAGACAGGTCAACCTAAAATCAGGCTCTGCCCCACCTTTATTACTCAGGTCGACCCCTTACAATATCATTGTAGCGAGATTTCTTCCCGCTCCTGTGCAAGGAGGGAAGTGCTGGTAAAACACCTCACTCTGTTATTAGAGAACCCGGGATTACGTTAAGTAATGAATCGTTCTTTTTCTAACTTCACTCAGTGTTTCACTTTGGAAGATATAGACCACTCCTGGATTGCACTTTATTCTGCTATACCCAATCACATGGGTTCTGGCCGTCTGGCTCCTAGCACTGCATGTGCTAAGGATGACTCAGACACATTCAGTCTATAAAGTCACACAAAAGTGTGTGGCGTAGGCTAATCTGCTGCTGCACAAATTTCCTGAACAGAAACTCCCTTATGTAGGGCCCATAATGTCACCATCCCCCTAGTAGAGTGGGCCCTTGGACCCTCAGGTGCCTGAGAACCTCTGCATTCATATGCTAGCGATATAGCCTAGGTTAGGACAGGAGGTCCCTCCATGGAGGGAGTGGCCACGGCTGATCAGACAGCCGCTGAACTATCTATCCAGTGTCTGGATGCCCAGCGTGGAGCTATCATGAAAGCCAGCACTAGTGTTTCAGCACTAGAAACACTGCCAACAACTCCAAGAAGTTTATATGACTCAGGATTAGCTGTGGAAGCCAAACGCTATTCACAGCTCTGCCCAATAGGGTCGCTCCCCAGCCCACTAAAGACGCATCTGTCGTCATAGTAACTCTCGATGACATCACCCCCAAGGGAATGCCCGACCAAAAAGTGGTGGGGAATTCCCATTGTCAGAGTGCTTCGACGCACGCATGCGTTATTCTGACCAGCCAATTGAGATTTCGCTGGGGACACATCCACAGACGCGCAACCCATTTCTGAAAATCCCTCATCATGAGAAGTCCCAGATACACCACAGAAATTACCATGGCCATTAAACCCAGCAATCATAAGCGCACTCGGAACGAGACCATTGTCCCCGCCCAAAAACGGGAGAGACACTGTATGAGAGATGCAATTTTCCTCTCGGTCAGCATGACTCGATAGGAGAGGGAATCGATACTGAGCCCTAGATATTCAGGCTTCAGGCAGCTCTTTTCATAGTTTATGCTGAATCCCAAGTTATAGAGATCAGCATCTCTGATCGCTCTCTCTCAATGAGGAGTATATCAGATAATCGTGTACATAAGACAAAATTCGTATCCAATTGTTTCTCAACGGTTAAAAAGTCCACACATTTGCTGAAAGAGTTCTGAGCTAGAGACAGTCCAACGGAATGGTTTGAAACTCGTAGGCAGTGCCTCTGTGTGCAAACCTCAGATATTTTCTGTGAGATGGGTAAACGTCTATGTGAAAATACACATCCGATAGATAGATCATTACAAACCAATCGTTTGGACGAATCAACTGACAGAGCACTTTATGTGTCAACATTTTAAATCAGTGTTTCTCAGGTGCTTGTTTAATACACGTAGGTCCAAGATCGGACGAAGAGATGTGGTTCCTCTCTCTGGGATCGCAAAGTACCGGGAGTAAAAGCTCTGACAGCTTTCCACCTCCAGAACAACTCTGCTCGCCCTTTTGCTCAAAAGAGAGTCGTTCTCGGCCGTTAAAACGCAAGCCAACTCTCCCTCCGCCACCAAGACCGACACACCGTTGAACCTGGGTGGTTTCATGGCGAATTGAAGCCTGTACCCCTGCAAAATCGTGCTTAGCACCCACGGTTGTACAGTGCATGCGCGCCAGTTGAGAAGGCGCACAGAAAGAGCACCCCTGTATACACTCGCTCCTCTTTGGTCGCGCGTTGATGACGTCACAACCGTCGCCACGCTGGGCTCCGCTGTAAGAGCTTGAACCCCCTCCAGCAGTGTTCTTTTTGTGTGTCACCTAAGCCTGACAGGCTCAGCCATAATGCTCTCGTGGCCGCAGCCCTGACCCACGCCTCATGAAGAGCGTAGAATTAGGTCATTCACCACACAAATCTCGTTCCAAAATGTCGGGTTGGGCACTCCCGTGTCGAGCTGTCGCCCCCATCTCCTCCAAAATCTCTGTCTGGTATGCGGATAGTAAAGTCACAGCGTTCAGCAAGCACACTGACTGCGCCACATATTTGTACATCCTCTGATAGATAGACACCGTCAGTTTTTCCATTTTGCCCAGCAGCGAAATTTGAGAGGAGGCAGAAATAGAGCGGTGATTCGGATGGAGGTGGTAGGCCACCGAAGACTCTACCACTAGGGGTCCGGCCAACCCCAGCTCTCCCATCTCTTGAATCTCCAGCTTAGAGCACCCTTTCGCGGGAAGCTTGCTTTTGAAGGGGCTAGACCAATAGCGAGACATCTCCTTTACGCAAGCGGCACGGCAGGTGGGAGTTGTCTAGCTGCGGGTAGAGCAGGCGGCAGCCTTTTCTCGTCATGAAGGTCCCTTTCAGCTCCCTCCATGTCCTGGGCCGTGGGCCAAGCTAGGCCTAGCTTAGCCATGGCTTGCTTGCATACCTTGTGCAGTTCTCTGCCTGCATAGCCGAGTCGCCCACGCTCTGGGGTCTCGACTGTTGGGCGAGGAAGGGACCACTGTCGTCCTTATCCTTGTCCTCCATATCCAAATCGAGGAGGTCAGAGTTAGCATTGCACCCTCTGCATCCTCGTCGCACGGTCGTTCCTCCCCGTTATCGGACAGAGGTGGCTTGACCGCCAATTCGGCCTCCATCAAGTCTGCCCAGCTCGTGGTAGCTCGCGGCTGATGTTCAATGGCCGTAGACTTTGCGGCAGCACCGGACAGACATGGGTCTTGTTGGTTAGCCACTGCAACTCTCAGCCATCTTGCTAGAATTTTCACCGGCATTGATGTGCAGTGAACGCATGCTTGCGGGTCTGTGAGCGACAATTAAGCGTGCTTCGGGCCCATGCACGCAATGCACATCTGGTGAGGGTCCCTGCCCGAGATGGTTGCTCCACATGACGATGGACACGGGCGGGATGCACCCTTCCTGATCTTCGACTCATTCTCCTTGGTGAATGATATTGTAAGGGGTCGACCTTGACCTCTCTGTCAAGACAGACGTGGTGTCATGGGAGCCTCCGTAGTTGGTCACACCCAAACTGATTCCCATAGTGAAACACCAAGCGAAGTTAGAAAAAGAACTGGCTTTATCCAAAGGTTCCCCATCCATGAAATTTCACTGTGAAGGACATTATCTTTGGACTTGTAATGAACAATAACAAAGACGACTTTCTTGTTAATAATATACTTCTGATGGGAAAATATTATATACACAAATTAAAATACTTGAAAGTGAAACCGTTTTTTTGCATTTTATAATGTTTATTTCTTTTACAAAAGCCCTTAAAGTGCTTAAAAAGAAAAATGCAATGAATGTTTTGTCCTTTATAGAAAAATATGATTTACAGAATAAACCATAGTCCAATTTATATTTATCCTTTTTTCTTATTTAATTCTATTATTATTATTATTAGTATTATTATTATTATTATTATTTTTTTTTTTATTTTATTATTAATTATTATTATTTATTTTCCCTCTTTCCCCTAAATATATTTGTATATATTTGTATTTTCATGCACCTGTTCTGTGTATTGTAATGTAAATTGTACTTGTTATTGCCACGTTGTTTGTATATTGCTAATTGCTTAATAAAAATAAAAAAAGATAATATTAAAATACTGTTGTACTTCCTGTATATCTTGAATGACAGGTGTCTTGTCCAATGATCGTTAAGTGTTCCATTCACAAACTACAGCTACCTTTTCTGGGTTTGTCTGAACTGTCGTGTATTTCGGATTTATTATTTTGTTTTTGGATTTGTTCATTTGTTTTTGCATTTGTTTTTTATTTTTTTTATATTTATTTTGTTTTTGGATTTGTTAATGTTTTCTAATTTGTTATATTGTTTTCTGATTTTGAATCTTGAATGACAGGTGTCTTGTCCAATGATCGGTAAGTGTTCCATTCACAAACTATACCTACCTTTTCCAGTTTGTCTGAATTGTTGTGTTTTCGGATTTGTTAATGTATTTGCGGATTTGTTATTTTGTTTTTGGATTTTTTCTTTAGTTTTTTGCATTGGTTATTTTGTTTTAGGATTTGTTAGTGTTTTCTAATTTGTTAATGTGTACACTGTACCTGTGTATTGTAAACACTCCCAGAAAAAAGATAATGACATGCACAAGGTTATAATTTACCTTCTGGGACATGGTTTTCACATTAAAACTTTTTTCCTGTTTAATACACCTGTCAACCCAGTGAAGAAGCCCAATTGTAAGAGATGCCATTTTACACAAGATATAAACAACATTAAACCTGGACCCACCTTCTTTGTTAATTCACTTGCCTGCCATGTACTTCTAGATTGTACACTTAGCCTTATCTTCACTGCTTCTGCCTGATGATTGTGCCCTCTTTCAGTACCTGTATGCCATTTCTCTCTCTCCCACTTACTATGACACCTGTAAAACAAAGCCTTTTGACCTGCCTGGAGCACGTTGCACACTGTGGATTCAAGGTTCTCACTTTTCAGTTCTCTTGACTATTGGTGCAATATCTGTTTTTTATTTATTTATTTATTTTTTATCAGCAAACATAAAAGCTGCCTTTTCTATTACCATTTGAAGGTCACAGTGATGTAGGTTCAGTTTTCTTGAACTCATTAACTGTTGTCATCAATACATGACTGATTGTTCTCAATATGACAGGGCACTCAGATAATGCTGTCTTAAGGGTCAAACTCATTCTATAGAATGTACAAAGAAGATGATTCTCTCTTTTTGTGCTCTTAAGAGAAAAAACAAAACAAAGCTATGCTATACTGACTCCCAGGCTCAGTGCATTCTTGCTAGCAGGCTGAAACGCTGCACTATTGTGACAGATTCATCCAAAAAAGGAAAAAAATCACAAGCTAGCAGCTTTTAGTGGGCGTCTTCTCATCTTACCTTAACCCATTCACATATACAGGATGTCTGTACTAGCTGCTCACAAACTGTTTTGAGCCTTGTTATTAGATCTTAATAACTCTGTCTTTTTCTCTATTGTTTACATTCCTTTCTTATCTGTTTTTTTTTCTGTTCAAATGGTCCTACTATTTCTTACCCCTTTATAATTCAGTAAATGAGTCATGCCTTAGGATTTGCTGCTTTCCAACTTCTACAAAAGGTTCTCTTTTCAGTCTCTTTTCACTGCTAAGATTTAAATATTAGGTCTCATATTTACTGTTCTGTCCATGTGCAATCACTTCCTCTCCTCCTTCCACATTGATACAGTTCAACTCACGCTCCTTCCATGATCTTTGTAATATAACCACCCACATGAATACCAGCAACTGGCTACTACATATCGTTCCCAAAAGGCAAGATCAGCCTGAGAATAACAAACAGCAAACAACAGTTTATTATTTTCTCAGCTTAAAAATAACATATCACCTGCCTTGCAATCTGGGGAGTATTCATTTTAAACAAGCAACAGTTTTACCTCTACCCAAACAATGCAGCCAGTATCCTTATAATTTCCTTAACTACTAACCAATATGGTCTTTCCTATCTGAGGTGTCAACTCACTTCTAATCTCAACATAAACTGTATACTGTATATAATTTACCTCCCACTGATCAGCTGTCTAGAGAACATAAAATGATGGATGACTAAAAACATGATCCACCTTAATCTAAATCTGAACTTATCCATTTGAGCCATATCTATCATAGGTACAGTCTGTCAGAAACTGTAAGCTTCAATGAACACAATAATTTCTTGTGAAAGCAATCTATTTCTAAAAAAAGAAAAAACTTGTTTTTCCTAAATACATGGAAAACATGTTCTCTGTGTTTATTATGTCTTACAATCAATTTAATTAAATCTACAATTATGTGGCTAGTATTTTGACACCTGCACTTTCTTTCTGTAAAATAGAGAACAAAATTTGAAAAACACTGTTCTTTTTACAGATATCAATATTCTGGCACCCACTTATATTTCTGAATCTTTAGATTTTACTTCAAGGAATCTTTGGTCTGCTAACCAATCTCTCTTATAAAATTCTTTTTCCTGGCTCAAAGAAAAAGGTGATTGTTGCTCTGTTGCTAACACCAGGCTTTGGAACTCACTGCCACTCCATTAGGACCTAAATCCAGGCTGAAGACACATCTATTCACTCGTGGCTCAATTGTCCTATACTAAAAAAGTTACATCTACAGAGAGAGTAACACCAGTACACCTGCTTTTCAAATTCAAATTCAAATTTTATTTGTCACATACACATTCATACAGAGTGCGAGATACAGTGAAATGCTTTTTGCAACTGTCTAACTTATAAACATGAAAAATAGAATATAAGGATGAAAATAAAGTAATTAAATAAGTATAAAGTATAAGTACTAAATATAGTATAACTATAAACTATGAGATAAGTTAAGATATAGATCATACACACTCTAGAAATATCTAAATAGAAAATAGAATATGTATGTATATATATATATATATATATATATATATATATATATATATATATATATATATATATATTCTATTTATATTTTCATATTTTCAACATATTTCTAGGGTGTGTGTATGATTATATATATATATATAGATTCTGTGGTGACAGAATCATCAGAACCATGCTGTTTGGTAGGGCAGGGCAGCCGCGATGATGTCACAGCTGCTGACTGGAAGGGGGCTGCTGAGGCTTGGGGCTAAGTTGAGTTGAGGTGAGTTTGGTTGCACTGTGCTGTAAGCTGTTGTGTGTTGGGAGAACCAGAGTCCGCATGAACTGGAGTGGTTGAACAAGAGTCCTAGCCACCACCTAGACCGCCTCAGGGGACTCACCAGCTATTTACCCTGCGGGTGCGCCCTTCCACACTGCACAGCACCCTGTGCCATAAGCACTCTTATCGCCACTCCCTAATATCATCTGCTTATACTGCTGCTCCAGGACACTCTGAGTCATCAACATTGAACGTGCCACCTCAGCCTTCAGCACTGTTCCTAAGACCAAGCGCTGCGAACCCTATAAGCAGCAGCATGCCTGCCGTGACACTTCCAAGTCAGTCATGGCTCCCTAGCTCCAACTATCAAGCATCGACAAAGGCACTTCAAGCTCCTGCTTACGTTCAAGCAGCTCCATCTGAGCCTTTTCCCTCAGCTGTCTACTTACCTTATCCAAGCCCAGAGCTCCTGTATGCATCAGCCTATGGCATTCCACAGCCTACGTTACCAGTTTTTGAGAGTGGTGCTGAGAGTGACTTTGCTTTATTCAAGTTAGCATTAGACAATTTGTTGAGTAATCACAACCATATCAGTGAACAGTACAAATACCATGTCCTTGTAAGTCATTTGATACTTCCCTGTGCTCATCAGCTAGCTAAAGCCTTTATGTGTCACCCACAGCCTTACTCCGCTGCGCTGCAGGCATTTCAAGACATGTATGGACAGCCAAGACAGCTTGTTCAATCCAAGTTGGGTGCCATCCTGTACACTCCCCCTCTTAGGCTAGGTGAGCCTAATGCCTTTGACCCATTTGCTTTGTCAGTCTAGTCCCTGGTGGGTATGCTGAGAACTCTTGAGGGCCAGAATGGTTATAAGCTTTTATGTGGTTCGCATGTAGACCGTCTCTTGAGCAAACTGCCACCATCCTATCGTGACAGTTTTGTTTAATACTGTCTAAACCGGGCTATTCTCCAGACAGGTACAGACAAGACCTACACACTCCCTGATTTCGCAGGCTGGCTCCAGATCAAGTCCCAAGCAAAACGCATCTCTAGTGAAGCCGCGGCTATTTTCCAGAGTGAAACTCCCAGGGCCCCTATAAGAGGAGCTCTTAGAGGAGCACCGCATCCTAAAGAGCATTCAAGGCCAGTCCTCCTGACATGTGAAAGTACAGCTAAGGTTCTAAGCTGCCAGTATTAAAATCCAGCTCCAAGCCTAAGCCATACTGTCCCCATTGTGACAAAAGGCATCACTATCTCAACTCTTGCGAGACATTCAAAAAATTGACTACTGCCCAGATTGTGGATTGGATTAAAGATGGTAAACACTGCTGGAGATGTGGATGGTTACATGCAGTAGAGTCTTGCAACCTTAAACGTCCATGTCAAATCTGTAAAGAACCCCCTCCTCCATAATGGACCCTACACAATGAAAGCACATTCTGGAGGATATCGGATCAACTGCTCGTCTGCTACGGCCCTCCTAGGAGAGGAAAAAAAAAGCAGACTCTGAGCAGGTGGATCATTGATGCTATTGCATGCTCCTTTGAGTCCTCTTGTCGCCACTCTCCTTTCGGGGTCAGAATGCACTAAGGCTTGGTCCTCTGTAGTGTCCCTCCAGGACATCTGCAATGCTGCGGGCTGGTTCACCCCGATGACCTTCATCAGGTTCTATAACCTTAATCTTAATGCCACTTAAGGCCCCTAAGTCCTTTGACCTAGCTGTGCCCATACACACTAGTCAGAGACTGGTCAGACTGGCGGTATTGGACTCCCGTTCCCAAAGCGTTGCAAGGCAGCTCGAGTTTCTGAAAGGGAATATCTCTAGGTTAAGTATGTAACCCTAATTCCCTGAGGGAACGAGATGCTGCATCTCCATGCCACACTGCTTATCCACTATGCATTTTTGCACCATCCATAACTTATCACTGCACTACTGTATATTCCACCCATATTTATTCTGTATATACTGTATCATACAACAGTCATACTTGTATATAACCATATCATGTCATTCGAGCATGTTATCTCCCGACATCTATGCACAATCTTTGCATAGTATATTGTATATTATTTTATAATACTTGTAAAATATTTAATACTCAAATTAAAATGGGCATGGACAAATATGGATGCATTTTGCAAATGCATGTTTATTATTAGTAAAACCATACTCAACATAGATGTTGAGTATGTTTTAAAGTAATTATCGTGCTTTTTAAGTAAATCATCAGGACACCAAACAGAACTTTTGCTATGTTTCTACACAGACAGTTAATGAGATGATACTGGAGAAACTGTACCTCTTCTAACTTGCATACAGAATACATAATCAGAGAATATTTGTTTTCATTGCAAATGGTTCTATTCATATATTTATGTCTGTGAGGCAAGTATTCACTGATATACAGGTTGTTTTATTTCTGTGTCTGTGAGATGACAGAGACAAGAGAATTTTTTTTACAAAAGCACAGCATTTTGTTATTATTATAAATATTTGTACTTTTACAAATAAAACTAGACCCTTTACAGATACAAATGATGTATTGCTATATTCTGTATAATAAAAATAGACAGAGTAATTTAAGTTTATTTCAGCATTATGAGAAAAAAAATGTCTTAGATTTTAAAGCTCATGAAAAATGGGGGCAAAGACAAGTGTTGCGTTTATAATTTTGTTCAGTGTATATATAAAATATATATATGTTGTGACGTCGGCCTCACATTCTGCACACAACAACAGACAAGTGCTCCAAATGCGAAAGCCAGGTGCTGAATAGACAGCTCCATTTTAGCAACTGTGTTATGGAAAGCTATGCCGCACATTGCAAAGGCTGCAGAGCGACACAACAAGGCACAGCTGGAGCCTAATAAGGAGAGCGCCCACTCTTCACCCTCATTGAGAAGACTAAAGAGTATAAAAGAAGCCACAAAGGAAGACTGGAATATATATATTATATACACACAGTGGTGTGAAAACATGTTTGCCCCCTTCCTTATTTCTTATTTTTTTTTGTTTGTCACACTTTAATATTTTATATCACCAAACTAATAAACACAACATGCAGTTTTTAAATTAAGGTTTTTATTATTGAGGGAAAACTAAATCCAAAACTACATGGCCCTGTGTCAAAAAGTGTTTGCCCCTAAACCTAATAACTGGTTGGGCCACCCTTCGCAGCAACAACTGCAATCAAGCGTTTGCAATAACTTGCAATGAGTCTGTTACAGTGTTGTGGAGGAATTTTGGTTTACTCATCTATGCAGAATTGTTGTAATTCAGCCACATTGGAGGGTTTTCGAGCATGAACCGCCTTTTTAAGGTCATGCCACAGCATCTTAGTAGGCTTCAGGTCAGGACTTTGACTAGGCCACTCCAAAGTCTTCATTTTGGTTTTCTTTAGCCATTTAGAGGTGTACAGCAGTAGGCTGAGCACACAGCTGTGTGGTGCGGGAGATACTGCTCCCGATCCAGGCTAACTGAGGTCTCAGATTTTCTAATTATCATGCCAACAGTGGTCTCTTTCTTACCAAGCTTGTTGCTGATGAGATTGTAGCCCATTCAAGCCTTGTACAGGTCTACAATATTTTCCCTGACATCCTTTAAAATCTCTTTGGTATTGTCCATGGTGGTGGAGAGGTTTAAATGGAAAAGGTTGATTCTGTAATTGGTGTCTTTTATACACAAAAAAAGTTGATATTACTTTCCTAAAAGGACAGGACTTATTTGGGTCTGTGAGAGTCAGAATTCTTGATAATTTGGCATGGGATCAAATACTTTTTTTTTACTCAATCAAAAACAAATTAATTTGTAACCATTAACTTACTTTAATGTTTACATGGATTTTTTTTCTGTCTCTCTCTGTTAAAATAAACCTACCTAATAATTAAAGACTGTTAATTTGTTTGTAAGGGTGTAAACACAAAATCAGCAGGGGATCAAATAATTCTTTACCCCACTGTATTAGTAACTAATTTGATAATTTATTAAAGTAATTTGAATAAACTGAATTATTACTTATGACTTTTATACGGCATCAGCAAGTCAAATTTGATCTGGTCTACATAGACCTTGCTATTGCTTTTCAACACAAAACTTTATGGTCTCTTTGTTTTGTGTGTCTAGAGAACTAGCCCCGATAAATGCCCCAGAGCTTTATTTATTTAATTATTGTATATTTTGTGTAAATATGGATGTTGGGAAAATACAATAAGCACCATAAAGACAGTATCCCAAGCTCAGGATCAAAACAGACACATTCTAACTGTGTGATGACAATGATATGCCAGACTGTTGCATTTTCAGAAATAGTGTGGAGGGAAATGTAAAAAAGTATGCCATCTGATCTCCCACATAGTGGATATAAAATACAATTCTTTAAATAAAACAATTGTTAATTTAGGTCCAATGGCAAGATGACATCAATATATATTTAAATTTGTACAAATTTTCCAAAAGTTGCTTTATTTATTCTAAGGAGATGTAATTACATGCAAAAGAAAGACTTAGGTTACATTACAAGTGACAAATAATTTTCAGTAAACCAAAATGCAGGAAAACAAAGTACACAGATAGCTGGGCACTTTGTATTTAAAAGTCTATTAATTGAAATGTATTAACCTCTTGCTCAAAAGATCTGCCATATAATTATCTGCCATAACCCATTTTACTGTTCCATTTGCTACTTGCCTGGTTGTTGTAAATGACAATTATTAAATAATAGGGTAGAAAAATGCTTGAAGGTAATTTTATGTCACAATAAAAAAATCTTTCAGCTACTCTTGTGGATTACCCTATAATTTTTTATTTCTTACACATCACTCAACACATTTATATTCTCTCAACAGGCAATTAAATTCTTTTGCCTAATTAAGTTAAATTATTTGTTTTCGAGCATTTGACAAAACAAAGGTACATAGTGCATGCTTATTCCTGTCAAACTTTTGTTGGATATTAACTATGCAATAGGGAGAAGGTTATTTTATTACAAGCTTGTTAAATTTGTTTCCAAATGTAATTATTGTAACGTCTGGCAAACAAGATACTATACAATGATGCAACAAATTACAATAACATTAAGACCACTAGATGGCAGAATGGTGATCTTGGCAGGTTGGGAGTGCTGGGCGAAAGCCCCAACCAGGCACGAATCCTAAACAATGCCCTTGGCGGAAAAGCCTGAGCCACGACCCCAGAGGGGCCCTGGAGCTGGGCAACACTTCCAGCAGGGCTCTGATAGTGGACGATGCTCTCAGAGATCCCACCGCCAGGTAAAGAGACTGCAACTGGCTGACATTCTTGAAACAGGAGTCCGGAAGCCTGAGCAACGCCCACAGTAGGGATAAGCAACTGGGTGTCACCCAGATGAGGATGGGTTCCCCTTTTGAGTCTGGTTCCTCTCAAGGTTTCTTCCTCATAACATCTAAGGGAGTTTTTCCTTGCCACAGTCGCCACAGCTGCTCATCAGGGACAAATTCACACCATTCACCATCACTGTTGATTTGTGTAAAGCTGCTTTGAGACAATGTCTGTTGTGAAAAGCGCTATAGAAATAAACTTGACTTGACTTGACTTGACTTGACTTGACACCACCAGCGGGAATCAGGGGCCAGAAAGCCTACCGTCTCAATATGGCAACTAGGACCAATTGGCATGCCATAAACTGGGCATGAAGTGCCCTAAAGTATCCCATTCTCTGCTGGGAGCTGAGCCTCCAAAGATCCGTTCTGTGTCCATGACTTGCCATTTTGCGGCGGGGCAAGCCCAATGCTTTGGTGCATCTGAGGGGGTTCATGTTTGGCCAGATTATTTTGTCAGTGGTTCAACTGGAGGACCCAAAATGTAGGATGCAGACAGAGTTGAAAATAAAGAAAATAAAGCAGTATTTAAATACAAAATAAACAGAGGGGAGGTAAAGACTATTGTCCCAAAACTTATGGACATAAGTGCATGGAGCAATGGTTGCAGATTAAACATGGTCCTAAAATATAGTCCATAAAACCAAAAACAGCAAACAGAGCAATGCAGGCTGAGACACATTCAGGATCCACAAACATTCCTTAGTTTAAAAAAATCCAAAAACAATGCAGCCTGATGCAAAACAGAATCCAAGAACAGTCCCAAAAATTAGGCATAGCAAACAATAATATAGGGCACAGCAAAAACACAAACCAACAGACAGTCCAAAGTCCAAACCAGTGAACAGGGTAAGCCAGACAGATCAAGGATCAGAGATGGGATGTGGGACCAGGAAATAGCACAGGCAGAATGGCAAGAATAATCTCTGGAACATGTGGAGCCAGTGAGATAATCTGGCCCCAATTTAATGTTTATGGCATTCTTAAGTGAGCGGATCAGCTGACATAAATCTAGTATATGAGACAACCCTCCATTCAGAATCATGGTTGCAAATTGCTGTAACTGTCAAATAACTAACTCATCTTTCATTTGAACAATTGATTTTGCTGTCAAAGAACATAATCACAAGTACTACTGCAAATATAGCTTGGGCAAGAGCAGAATTGGTTAAAATATGCCTTTACTTCACTGATTACGAGATAAAATAAAAACAGACCAAAATAACCGAAACGCATCAATGGATATGTTGACAAAGGAAATGAAGGCTGTTGTTGCTGCTGCTGTAATGGAAGCTTTAAGGGCAGTTTATGCAGGCCATTTTACACAGGTATATTGACTTCAGCATCAGTTCACAAAGTTCTGCCTAAAGTGCAAATATGTAATACAAATCGTGGCAATCCTACTGGCAAGATTAACAGTTTAATTAATATCGCTATTGAGACAGGCCAGTCTTTAGTGATCGAGTTTGTAGTGTATACTGGCTCTGCAGTTTCTATTCTGGCAGAGACATTTTTTAGATGTTATTTCACTTTTTCATTAGAAGAGCTTTACATTCAACTGGTTAAATATATGGGAGGGCACATTCCAATTTAGGGTGCTCAACAGAATCACTAAATGGAGCTGTACATTGTTAATAAGTGCCTTGCTAGGTATATCAAACCAATAGCTAATTGCAAATAGCAGTCACTTCAAAAATAGGTAAATACAGTCTTTTAACCTGTTAGGGCTCAGCACAGATTTTGGGACTTACAGCTGAAACTTTGAGCCTTATTCAAAGTTGATATTGCTCAAAAGGATAATAAGTTATAGATGATGAAGCACTGTAAAAAAAAAGATTCCTACAAACATTTATCTGAGACTATGTCTGGTTTGCCCCTCCCAGCCCAAATTTTAGGACTCACAGCTGAAAACACCTACCTAAATTTAAATGTTAACAGTTCCTGACAAAAATGTACTACATATACAATTTAGATATCTTTGGAAAGAAGACACTTTGAGCTTTACTGTCCATCATCAAAGTTGATATTGCTCAAAAAGATATTAAGTTATTGATGATAAAGTGCCATAGATGTACATTTCCTGCATTGAACATTATTTTTATTTCATTTATAAATACATGAAATCAGTCCTGGATCAATCCAGAAAAGTACTGGGTTGAAAGCCACAGTTACACCTCACATTATATCAATGTATCCATTGAATCCAATTGTGTTCAGTAGGGATGAGATCAGAGCTCTATAGCTCTATAGATCTATAGATCTTCCTCTCCAAAGCATGTAAACCAGATCTTCAAGGAGCTCCCTTTGTGCACAGGGGCATTGCCATGCTGGAACAGGTTGGGTTTTCAAGTTCAAGTGAATGCAAAATTGTATTATAGCGCATCTAAAGACATCTTGTACAAT
Source organism: Silurus meridionalis (assembly GCF_014805685.1). Classification (NCBI taxonomy): domain Eukaryota; kingdom Metazoa; phylum Chordata; class Actinopteri; order Siluriformes; family Siluridae; genus Silurus; species Silurus meridionalis. The sequence continues at coordinate 13,913,645 of NC_060888.1, forward strand.
TGAGTGCCTCCAGATTTGTGGTAAAAGTTTGGAAAAGAAACACATATAGCAGGAAAGGTCAGGTATCCCAATACTTTTGTGTGTATATATATATATATATATATATATATATATATATATATATATATATATATATATATATATATACACAGTGGCGATTAAAATTAGAGAACAATTTATAAACAATTGAACAATTCTGAAAAAATGTCATCTTCACTGCTCAACAGTTGAAGGAGTTTTTGTCCTGTCTATACCATACTACCAGAACACCTTTTCCACAAAATAACTAAGGCAATTAAAAAAAAAAACATGGTGGGCCATTCTAAAGTGACTGAAAGCCTCTGGCAGCAGGTTCTCCAGATAAAGGACAAAGGGGTGACCCTATCAGCCATAGCAAGACAAGTTTGGTCGTTCCAAATCAGTGATTTCAAGAATATTGAATCTTTACAACATCACAAACTCATTCAAGTCCACCAAGAAGGCTGGTCGTCCACGGAAGAAAATTCAAGAGAGGACAGGATACTGTGGAGGATCTCAATGGGCAATCGTTTCCACACTGCAGCTGGAATTGCTCACCAGTTCAGCGCTGAACAGGGTAAGGATCTGTCTCGTAATACAGTGTCTCGACGTTTAAGAGCATTTGGACTGAAAGCCCATTCTGCAGTGACCAAACCTCTCATTAGCAGAAAGAATCAAAAGGCTAGACTAAGCATGTTGTGTTGACAGAGGAGAACTGTGTAAAGAAGTCAGAGAAGTGTGTAAAGAAGTCAGTGAAAAGTGGAGGAGGAAGTGTTATGGTTTGGGGCATGTTTTCTGCAGCAGGAGTTGGGCCTCTTATACAGCTACATGGCAGAGTGAATGCAAATGTTTATCAGAACCTTCTTCAACAACATACGGTTCCTTCCCTGCGTTCATCACCCAATCAGCCCGCAGTGTTCATGCAGGACAATGCTCCATGTCACACAGCAAAATGGGTAAAGCAGTTCCTTGAAACTGAAAACATTGAAATAATGACATGGCCTGCACAGAGTCCTGATCTCAACCCAATAGAGAACCTCTGGAAAATCCTTGGCGACAAAGTTAGGCCAAGAAACCCACTACAGTCACCGAACTGTGGAAGAGACTGGAAGAAGAGTGGACCAAAATCACGCCAGAGCAGTGTGAGAGACTAGTCTGTCCTGTGGCCGCAGATGTGCTGAAGTCATTCAGAGCAGAGGCCTGTACACTTCCTACTAATTGCTGACTGTTGTAACCTTCAGAAAATTTTGTTGTAATCTTTTTCCATGCTACACTCAATGTTGTTCTCTAATTTTGATCAGTGTGTTTTCTGCAAACTAATTTTTTTTTTAAATGCCTTAGTTATTTTGTGGAAAAGGTGTTCTGGTAGCATGGTATAGACAAAAACTCCTTCAACTGTTGAGCAGTGAAGATGACATTATTTCAGAATTTTTCAATTGTTTATACATTGTTCTCTAATTTTGATCGCCAGTGTGTATATATATACAGGGAGTGCAGAATTATTAGGCAAGTTGTATTTTTGAGGATTAATTTTATTTGAGGATTTAATTTGAACAACAACCATGTTCTCAATGAACACAAAAAACTCATTAATATCAAAGCTGAATATTTTTGGAAGTAGTTTTTAGTTTTAGCTATTTTAGGGGGATATCTGTGTGTGCAGGTGACTATTACTGTGCATAATTATTAGGCAACAACAAAAACAAATTCATACCCATTTCAATTATTTATTTTACCAGTGAAACCAATATAACATCTCAACATTCACAAATATACATGTCTGACATTCAAAACCAAACAAAACAAATCAGTGACCAATATAGCCACCTTTCTTTGCAAGGACACTCAAAAGCCTGCCATCCATGGATTCTGTCAGTGTTTTGATCTGTTCACCATCAACATTGCGTGCAGCAGCAACCACAGCCTCCCAGACACTGTTCAGAGAGGTGTACTGTTTTCCTCCTTGTAAATCGCACATTTGATGATGGACCACAGGTTCTCAATGGGGTTCAGATCAGGTGAACAAGGAGGCCATATCATTAGATTTTCTTCTTTTATACCCTTTCTTGCCAGCCACGCTGTGGAGTACTTGGGCGTGTGTGATGGAGCATTGTCCTGCATGAAAATCATGTTTTTCTTGAAGGATGCAGACTTCTTCCTGTACCACTGCTTGAAGAAGGTGTCTTCCAGAAACTGGCAGTAGGACTGGGAGTTCAGCTTGACTCCATCCTCAACCCGAAAAGGCCCCACAAGCTCATCTTTGATGATACCAGCCCAAACCAGTACTCCACCTCCACCTTGCTGGCGTCTGAGTCGGACTGGAGCTCTCTGCCCTTTACCAATCCAGCCACGGGCCCATCCATCTGGCCCATCAAGACTCACTCATTTCATCAGTCCATAAAACCTTAGAAAAATCAGTCTTGAGATATTTCTTGGCCCAGTCTTGACGTTTCAGCTTGTGTGTCTTGTTCAGTGGTGGTCGACTTTCTGCCTTTCTTACCTTGGCCATGTCTCTGAGTATTGCACACCTTGTGCTTTTGGGCACCCAGTGATGTTGCAGCTCTGAAATATGGCCAAACTGGTGGCAAGTGGCATCTTGGCAGCTGCACGCTTGACTTTTCTCAGTTCACGGGCAGTTATTTTGCGCCTTGGTTTTTCCACACGCTTCTTGCGACCCTGTCGACTATTTTGAATGAAACGCTTGATTGTTCGATGATCACGCTCAGAAGCTTGGCTATTTTAAGACTGCTGCATCCTCTGCAATATATCTCACTATTTTTGACTTTTCTGAGCCTGTCAAGTCCTTCTTTTGACCCATTTTGCCAAAGGAAAGGAAGTTGCCTAATAATTATGCACACCTGATATAGGGTGTTGATGTCATTAGACCACACCCCTTCTCATTACAGAGATGCACATCACCTAATATGCTTAATTGGTAGTAGGCTTTCCAGCCTATACAGCTTGGAGTAAGACAACATGCATAACGAGGATGATGTGGTCAAAATACTCATTTGCCTAATAATTCTGCACTCCCTGTATATATATATATATATATATATATATATATATATATATATATATATATATATATATATATATATATTGTACAGACCAAAAGTTTGGACACACCTTCTCATTCAAAGAGTTTTCTTTATTTTCATGACTATGAAAATTGTAGATTCACACTGAAGGCATCAAAACTATGAATTAACACATGTGGAATTATATATGGAATTATATACATAACAAAAAAGTGTGAAACTACTGAAAAATGTCATATTCTAGGTTCTTCAAAGTAGCCACTTTTTGCTTTGATTACTGCTTTGCACACTCTTGGCATTCTCTTGATGAGCTTCAAGAGGTAGGCACCTGAAATGGTCTTCCAACAGTCTTGAAGGAGTTCCCCGAGAGATGCTTGGCACTTGTTGGCCCTTTTGCCTTCACTCTGCTGTCCAGCTCACCCCTAAACCATCTTGATTGGGTTCAGGTCCGGTGACTGTGGAGGCCAGGTCATCTGCCGCAGCACCCATCACTCTCCTTCTTGGTCAAATAGCCCTTGATGCCTTCAGTGTGACTCTACAATTTTCAAAGTCATGAAAATAAAGAAAACTCTTTGAATGAGAAGGTGTGTCCAAACATTTGGTCTGTACTGTATATATATATATATTTCATGCTTTTGTTACATCTAGATTTGACTACTGTAATGCTTTACCGTCTGGGTGTTTAAATAAGTGGATAAATAAGCTTCAGTTAGTTCAGAATGCAGCAGCAAGAGTCCTTAACAGATCTAGAAAATATGACCACATCAACCCAGTTTTAATCAGTCTTCATTGGCTCCCAATTAAATCTCGCATTGATTATAAAATACTATTATGAGTTTATTAGAGGGACAGCACATGTAGGATGTTTTGGCGACAAGGTGAGGGAGGCGAGATTGAGATGGTTTGGACATGTGCAGAGAAGGGACATGAATTATATTGGTAGAAGAATGTTGAAGATGGAGCCACCAGGTAGGAGGAAAAGAGGAAGGCCAAGGAGGAGGTTCATGGATGTGGTGAGGGAAGACATGCAGGTAGTTGGTGTGAAAGAGGCAGATGTAGAGGACAGGGTGGTATGGAGACGGATGATCCGCTGTGGCGACCCCTAATGGGAGCAGCCGAAAGAAGAAGAAGAAGAAGAAGAAGAAGAAGAAGAAGATTATAAAATACTATTACTGACGTATTAAGCAGTTAACAGTCTCACGCCGCAGTATCTGAGTGAACTTCTGTACCAATATGATACTCCACTTCTACTTAGATCAAAAGGTGCAGGCTATTTGTTGGTACCTTAAATAATGAAGACTACAGCAGGGGGCAGATCTTTATGGAACAGCCTTCCAATCAGTGTTCGGGACTCAGACACAGTCTCAGTGTTCAAGTCAAAGCTGAAAACATTTATTTAGTTTAGAGCAGATCTGGAAGATTCATAAATATAGAGTGTTTGGTGATATTTGTATGCTGTCATCCCCCTTACTCTCACACAGCATTGTTGACGGTGATGTGGTGGGTCGTCTCTAATCCCAGAGATACCTCATGTCTGTGATATGCTGCCATAGCGAGGCTTGCCGGAGTCCCCAACTGCACAATGTCCTTAGTTTTCATACAACAATAAGGACACATAATAATGTATATCTTTCTCTTCCTGTAACCCCTCCTCTCTCTCTCTCTCTCTCTCTCTCTCTCTCTCTTGAGTCTGGGTCTTTCAAGGTTTCTTCCTTATGCCATCTTGGGGAGTTTTTCCTTGCCACATTCACCACCGGCTTGCTCATCAGGGACAAACTTACTTATAAAGAATATATCCACCTTAAACCACATTATCTGTGCAAAGCTGCTTTGAGACAATTTTCAATTTGTCAATTTGCAAATTGTTAAATGCGCTATAAAAATAAAAATGAATTGAATTAAATTGAATTGAATGTCCTTCCTATCGCAACCCTCCCCAATTATCCGGGCTTGGGACTGGCACTAAGAGTGCATTGGCTTGTGCAACCCTAATGGATGGGTTGCATTATTTACTTTATATAAGCATTATTATTTATTGCCAATTAGAAATATATATATATATTATTTATAAAACTTTTTTCTAAGTTAAATGTTTCACAATTGCAGATTATAGGTACTCATGGTACTCACGGTGACAGGTATTAATTGGATTCCCTAAAACCTGCATCATTGTCCCTAGTCTTATCTCAGGTGCTTGTGAATGTGCTTTGCATGATCCAGTCATATCCAAAAAATATTAAATCTGCAGCTGATCAAATATATCAAAAGTAAAAAACTGTTTCTTAGTAGCTTTTTTAAAATGCTTTTCCTATTATATAATTTTCTTGAGGAGCCACAGGTGGAGACATCATTCCCATACAACAATAACAATGCTGGCATTTCTACTTATTTCTATATAAACCACTTCAGATTTCAATTAGAATATAAATATATGGGGCAGTAACCTATACAGCCACAGATACAGATAATGTGTCATTATATTATAACACTTTTTAAACTTTACCAAAACTTTTCCTATTCAACAATCTGCACTGCACTTCTTATGCTGAAAAATGCTGACGCTATTCTGAAATCTGATTAGACATAAAATCTAACATCCACATATACGTACTGGAAGCAGTGCAGCCAAGAGAAACGCTACGAAATAAAGAGAATAAACTGTTGGGTACTAGTTAATACAATTTTATGAAACAAATATTAGAATTTAGCTTGTAAATGTAGGTCAGTGGATCTGATAGTGTTTAGGCCAGCCGAGAAGCCTTTGCTGGCCCCGACTGCCCACCACTGTATAAACGCAAAACTTTTGTTTTTGCCCCTTATTTTTCGTAAGCTGAACTCAAAGATCTATGACTTTTTCAATGTATACAAAAGGCCTATTTCTCTTAAATATTGTTCACAAATCTGTCTTAATCCGTGTGTCAGGGTGCGGACCATGAGTCTGACATGGAAGTAACTCTATCATGTTTTATTTACATTTACATTTACATTTGCGGCATTTAGTAGATGCCCTTATCCAGAGCAATGTACAAAAGTGCTTTGAGTCTCTAGCAATGAATAAATCTACACTGGTAGTGTAGATTTACGAACATGTAGAGTTCGTAGAGTTGGTCATGTAGAGTTACGAACCGAATAGAATCCACGGGATGTAAGTAAACCACGGAAGGAAAGTAATCCACGGAAGAAAAGTAATCCATGGAAGGAGAGTAATGCACGGAACCAGCAGGGAACGCTGGCAGTCTTGAACAAGGTCATCTGTAGTCATTGAGTAGGTCTGACACGAGTGAGATGGGGAATGGGAATGGAGGCTTATATGGGGAATGGAGACACCTGTCTCTCGTTAATGCCGGGAGCGGGCCGAACGAGCCTGATAGCTACCGAGGGAGGCGTGGCAGGTGGATCCCTGACACTGTGTTAGTGAGCACTTCTTCTTTGCCGAGATAATCCATCCACCTCACAGGTGTGGCATATCAAGATGCTGTTCAGACAGCATGATTAATGCACAAGTGTGCCTTAGGCAGGCCACAATAAATAGCCACTCTAAAATGTGCAGTTTTACTGTGTTGGTGGGTTTAGGGGGATCCGAAAACCAGTCAGTATGACTGTGACCACTATTTGTCTCATGCATAAAATCACCTATTCTTCTCAGAGAGCAGATAGCCAGCAAGAACGCAGTCTTAACTGACAAGTCCCTCCATGAAGCCTTGGCCAAAGGCTCGAAGGGGGCTCAGATAGAGCCTCCAGCACAACGGCCAGGTGACACCAGGCACTCTAGGTCACACCGGAGCCCTCAGCCTCTGGGTGCTGTGAAGAAAATGCACCAGGAGCAGGTCTCTGCACAATAAATGCATCACCACAGGGGCCGAAACGGTGGACGTGCAGACTTTAAGGGTGGACAAAACCAACCCATTTACGAACTGTTCCTGCAGGAACTCCAGCACTGAACTAATGTGCAGTGGCCTAGGTCAAATTGCTGAGTGCACCACAGAGTGAACAGACGCTATCTTGCAGCATACAACCTCCTCATAGAGGGAGCTCTGGACTGGAGAATCATCTCTACCACCTCGGTGGAGAGACCGGAACCTCTGGGCCACAGCCACAGCTTACATAGCTCTGGTCGGGGGTGAACTATTGTGCATCTCTGATTGAAAGAGGACGTCTCTCCTCAGAGAAATCTCCCATAGAAGCTGCTCGAGGAGGGCTACCAGGTCCCCGAACCATGTGGCTACCAGGAGGAGACGGACTCCATCCCGCTGAACTCTCTCCAGAATTCCCAGAAGTAGCACAACAGGAGAAAGCCATACAGGCACTGCCTCGGCCACGCCTGTGCCATGACGTCCAGCACAAGAGTGGCTGGGGATATAGGGAGAACCACAGGGGACAGTGCGCTGTCATGTGGGTAGTGTCAGAGTCTTAAGGGAGGACGCCACACCCAGGGAGAGCTAGCCTGCTAGCGTCTCTTCAACACATGGCTTGACTCCACCACGGTCTTGGGGCTAAAAGGGCGGATAGAGAGGGGCCGCACCCAGGACCTTAACACAGCTGTGTGCAGGTCAGGGAAAAATGGTATACCCCAACGTGGAGGTTGCGGCACGTGTCACAACCTCCAGGAGTTCCTTGCTAGGAACTGCACCCCCCATGCTCTCGTTGCAGGGGCAGAAACCCTCTGCGAGGTCCATCTGCAAACCCTAGAAACTAGAATGCTGCTCTGCCTCACAGAGTTCCCACTCCCGGTGCGAGCACAGTGTTTGCAGACGGCTCCCTCAAAAACCACAGCTCGAGTTCCTGAAAGGGAACTGAAATGACTTGTAGCTGTGCTTACTGTTTTTATTTACAGTGTTGTGTCTGCTGTTTAATTGATTTTAATTAATTTTATTGCTCTTACATTTTTTTTAAAACATCATCACAGTGAGTGTTTGGGTTGGTCAAGCCTTTTTAAATTGTCTCAAAAAGTATTTGCTGCTCTATTAAAAAGCATTGGTCAGCTTACTGAACATGATCAATTATATTTATAATACATATATAAAAGTAATATTTTGTACAGTGTCTCACAAAAGTGAGAACACCCCTCACATTTTAGCAATGTGCAAAGTTTTTCAACATAATAACGACAGCAAACACATCGCTCAGATGACAACTGCCTTTCTAAGGAAGCTGAAGATGTCTCCAGACCTGGACATTTTTGGGCACCGGTGGGGCATCCTTAAACAGAAGGTGAAAAGGTGCCATGTTTCTAACATCCAGCAGCTCTGTGATGTCATTATGGAGGAGTGGAAGAGGATCCCGGCAATAACCTGTAGAGCTAAATTTTATTCCCAGCAGGATTAAGGCAGTGCTAGATAACAATGGTGTTTTCACTTAGGGTGTTCTCATTTAGGGTGTACTCACTTTTGTTGCCAGCTATTTAGACAATAATGGCTGTATGGTGAGTATTTTACAGAGGACAGTAAATCTGTACTGCTATACATGCTGGACATTGACAACTCTAAAATATATCAAGTTTAATTTCTGTAGTATTGTCCCTTGAAATGAAATGGCTGCTGAAATGTGATGGGTGTACTCACTTTGAGTTACTGTGCGTGTGTGTGTGTGTGTGTGTGTGTGTGTGTGTGTGTGTGTGTGTGTGTGTGTGTGTGTAATAAAATTGTTGCCAAATGACTAACATAAATTTATGAGGAATAACCTGGGTTAATGGTGTAAAGTTCTCCTCTTCTGGAAATTCCTAAGTGGCATTCAGGTGGAATATTTTATAGGTACTCACACTATTCCAATTTCCCCAGAGGGAATTTATCACAAGGCCAGTGATTATAATTTGCTACCTTAAAATATGTCATGGTTGTGTGGTCGGGTACCTGATGTGGACCAGGGAAAGTATCACCATCAATCAGAATAACTGCAACAACATTCTAAAAGCCCTACATCTCTTTGTAGGCAGCATAATGAAAAAGCAATTATGCAAGGAGCATGAAGGAAAGAGAGAAAGAGACTGGATGAGGTTGGGGGGCACTATATGAGAGAGATGAGCAACTGAATTTGGATAGTCACAAGTAAAGGAGAGCATTTGGATTCCATTAATTTCCATTAATTTCCACTTTTTTAATGCATCCACACACAGGCATTGGAGACATTATATTTTTGGATAATCTGTGTGCCAATCCCTATGTGAGGGCACCCATCTGTGGATTGGTAAGAGAATTATTTTTACTGCAATATCTTAAAAATAAGTTGTTAAATGTAGGATTTGCAACAGGAAAATTGCAGAATCAGTGGAATTATTTTTTTAGCCAAGGTGGATAGCCGATTAAGGTGACAACAATGACAAGGCTTGGATGTTTTGTATCGTCATCCTCATGTCCATGAATTTCGATTTCTCTGACATCATGTTACATTGAGTGGTCTTTGCCACTTTGCAAGTAATTTGGATTTAAACGTTGGTAAAAAAAAAAAAAAAAAAGTAAGTGCAAATTTCCCCTCCCATATTTCCAAGGACATGTAGAACACTACAAAACTTATGATCATACAACAATTTAATGGGGAAAACCATATGAAGGCTTGCAGGACCTCTTGTATGGCAAATAACCAGAGTTTGACCTTCATTAATCATGCATTTTCAAATGCCCTACATTGATTCACTGTTGATAGATGGTGGTCTGGGTACATCCTGAAACTTTCATTGCCTATCATGTTCTCCCTTGTATATTCAGGGACAATCAACATGTTCATGCTGTTTTGAGGGAGGCCTGCTCAGTAAAATCTGGATCAATGTTCCTACTTCCACTTATTCTGAAACGTAGAAACGTTCCTGGAAATGCCTGGCTTCCTTGCTGTGCCTGCAGACCTGCCCAGGCTTTGCTTCTATCCTGGTGATCAGTTTCTACTTGTGTAAAAATAGAGGGAGTTAGTGGAGATATGAGATAAAGGAGTAAATAGGAAATGGGAAAAAAGTGGGAATGGGAAACCAGATGTTGGACCTGGGTAGAAAGAAAAAGAGCTACCAGTTACACTTGCACCAGAAACTGCCTTAAAGTGAACCTCTGCTAGCTATGCAGATTAGTCTAGGGATGCATGCTCGTAGAATTGTACAAACCCTTCATGTCCCACTCCTTTACCATCAATTACCAGTAAAAAGAGTCTTTCAACAGTAGGTAAAGGGGTGTCAAACTTCAATGAGCTGCAGCAATCAGAAGCAAAGGTAAATACCTGGTATTTTAGAACCTATTCCTCCTCCAGCCATGCCCATGCAACTGCTATATCTAGACAGATGCAGAATAGTAAACTGGCAGTAATAGTTACTTGCTGGCTCCCATGCCTCCTATCCATTCACAGCTAAGGTTAAATACTTTTTTAATTTAACTAAACATGTAATGGTAAAAATATACATCTTTTGTCATCCATGCCTGTATTGTTTGGTCAGAGACAAACAAGCAAGGCAAATCAGACACAAATCTTTACTATTCAAATAATATCCTATTCATAAATGTTTTGACAAAAGAAAGTAAAACCACCTGATACAGGCTAAAGAAACTATATGATATTTATGAGGAGCTACACAATATAAACAAGAGTATTTGGACACCCGATTTTTTTATCATATGTGGTTCTTTCCCAAACTGTTACCAAAAGGTTTGTATTTGGATGCAGTAGCATTAAAGGTCCCCCTATCTTGAACTAGGAGACTTAAACCTGTTTCATGAGACCTGTTGCATGACAGTGTCCCTTTGCACAAAGTGAGTATAAAGATCCAACCTCAATGTTACTAAACACCTTTGGGATAAAATGCAATACTGACTGCACCCAAGACCTCCTCACCCTACTGTACATCGGTACCTGAGTTTACTAATGTCCTTGTACTTACTAGATCTTAGTGTTGCATTCGACACTATAGATCATGACCTTCTCCTGGATCACTTCCAAATTTACATCGGCATTCAGGGACAGGCATTAAGCTGGTTTTAATATTACCTGTCTGATCTTTACCATTTTGTAGACTTAAATGGAGAGCTATCCAGGCTAATGCAAGTAAATTATGGGGTGCCACATGATTCAGTTCTAGGACCCCTGCTTTTCACAATATACATGCTTCCCTTGGGAAATATTATTAGAAGGCATGGAATTAGCTTCCACTGTTATGCTGATGATACCCAACTATACTGTACATCTCATCAAAACCAGACAATACAGCTCAATGGGCTTGGATAACTGAGTGTGTTAAAGAATTAAAAGACTGGAGGACTCATAACTTTTTATTATTACATTCTGATAACATAGAGATTTTGCTCAAAATTCGGCCCAGAAACCAGTACACAGAAGTTCCAGCTTTTCATCTGCATTTGAAAGGATGTTCTGTAACTACTAGTTTAACAGTTAAAGACCTGGAAGTTATTTTAGACACCAATTTGTCTTTTAAAAATTCTATCAACCATGTTACAAAAACAGCCTTCTTCCACCTTAGAACAAAAACATGTTGTATATATCTGATGCAGAGAAGCTCATCCTTACACTGGCTACCTGTTAAGTTTTGAATCAACTACAAACTACTACTACTTACTTCTTCTTCTTCTTCTTTCAGCTTCTCCCATTAGGGGTCACCACAGCGGCTCATCCGTCTCAATACGCCTCTGTCCTCTACATCGCCCTCTTTCAACCGAACTACCTACACGTCTTCCTTCACCACATCCATAAACCGCCTCCTTGGTCTTTCTCTTTTCCTCCTTCCTGGTGGCTCCATCCTCAGCATTCTTCTACTGATATACCCCATGTCCCTCCTCTGAACATGTACAAACCATTGCAATCTTGCCTCCCTCACCTTGTCTCCAAAACGTCCCAAATTCGCTGTCCCTCTAATAAACTCATTTCTAATCCTGTCTATCCCTGTCACTGCCAATGAAAACCTCAACATCTTCAGCTCTGCTACCTCAAGCTCCACCTCCTCTCTTTTACTCAATGCCACTGTCTCTAAACCATACAACATCGCAGGTCTCACCACAGTCCTATAAACTTTCCCCTTCACTCTCGCAGATACCCTTCTATTACAAATCACTCCTGCCACTCTTCTCCACACACTCCACCTTGCCTGCACCTTTTCTTCACTTCTCTAACACACTCTCCATTACTTTGCACTGTTGACCCCAGGTACCTGAACTCCTCCACCTTCTCCACCTCTTCTCCCTGCAACCGCACCACTCCACTGCCCTCCCTCTCATTCACACACATGTACTCTGTGTTACTCCTACCGACTTTCATTTCTTATCTCTCCAGCGTGTACCTCCACCTCTCTAGGCTCTTCTCAACCTGCTCACTACTCTCACCAAAAATAACAATATCATCCTCAAACACATTAGTCCATAGAGACTCCTGTCTGACCTCGTCCGTCAACCTGTCCATCACCACTACAAACAGGAAAGGGCTCAGAGCCCTTGAAACTGTCTGTCGTTCCTACTGCACACTTCACTGCTGTCACACTGTCCTCATACATGTCCTGCACCACCTTTACATACTTCTCTGACACACCTGACTTCCTCATACAGTACCACAACACCTCTCTTGGCACCCTGTCATACGCTTTCTCTAAATCCACAAACACACAATGCAACTCCTTCTGACCTTCTTTATACGTCTCTATCAACATTCTCCAAGCAAATAATGCATCTGTGGTGCTCTTCCTCACCATAAAACCATACTGTTGCTCACAGATGGTCACCGCTTCTGTCAGCCTGGCTTCCACTACTCTTTCCCATTACTTCATGGTGTGACTGATCAACTTAATTCCCCTGTAGTTACTGCAGGTCTGCACATCTCATCTCATAAAACTCCACTGCCAACTCACCAAAACATCTCCATGCTTCTACCGGTATGTCAACTGGTCCAACCGACTTTCCACTCTTTATTCTCTTGCTGCTCTCACTTCCTCCTTACTAATCCTATCCACTTCCTGCTTCACCAACTCCACACCATACAACCTCCTCTCCCTGTCATTTTCCTCATTCATCGGATGCTCAAAATACCCCCCCCCCTCCATCCTTTATTGCTCTAACTTGCAGCACTCGGTCACTCTGCCTGGCCAATCAGTACAAATCCTTTTCTCTCTCCTTAGTGTTCAACTTCTCATACAGCTCCTTATATGCCTTTTCCTTGGCTTTCGCCACCTCCCTCTTCACCTGCTGCAGCATCTCCTTGTACTCCTGCCTACTTTTCTCATCACTCTGTCGATCCCAATTCTCTTTTACCATTTTCTTTCTCCTTATGCTTTCCTGCACTTCCTCATTCCACCACCATGTCTCTTTGTCGTCTTTTCTTTTTCCAGATGTCACACCAAGTTCCTTTCTAGTTGTCTCCCTTATCAGTTCTGCAGTAGTTTCCCAATCATCCAGCGCCTCTTCACCACCACGAGCCCCTGTCTGACCTCTTCCCTGAATCTCACACTAAAGTCTTCCGCCTTCAGTTTCCACCATCTTATTCTTCTTTCAGTCTTCACTCTCCTTCTCTTCTTCTTCACTTCCAAAACCATCCTACAGACCACCTTCCGATGCTGTTTAGATACACTGTCCCCTGCCAACACCTTACAGTCTCCAATCTCCTTTAGGTTACATCTCCTACATAGAACATAGTTCACCTGTGTGCACCTTCCTCCACTCTTATGATCCTCCTTCTTCTTAAAATAAGTGTTCACCACTGCCATTTCCATCATTTTAGCAAAATCTACCACCATCTGTCCTTCCACATTCCTCTCCTTAAAGCCATACCTACCCATCACCTCCTCATCACCTCTGTTCCCTTCACCTACATGCCCATTAAAGTCTGACCCAATCACCAATCTTTCATTCCTAGGTACACCTTCTACCATTTCATCCAACTCACTCCATAATTTTTCCTTCTCCTTCATCTCACAATCCACTTGTGGAGCATAAGCACTGATGACATTTATCATTGCCCCTTTAACATCTAGCTTCACGATCATCACCCTATCAGAAACTCTCTTCACCTCCACTACACACTTACTAAACTCTTCCCTCAGAATCACCCCTACACCATTTCTCTTTCCATCCACACCATGATAGAACAGTTTAAACCCACCTCCAATGTTCCTGGCTTTACTCCCTTTCCACTTGCCCTCTGAACACACAACATATCTACCATTCTTCTCTCCATCAAATCAGCTATATATCTCCCTTTACCAGTCATAGTACCAACATTTAAAGTGCCAACCTGAACCTCCACTCCCCTACACTACTCCTTTCCCTGCCATCTCTGTAGACGTCTTCCTCCTCTCCTTCTCCTCCTTCGGCCAACAGTAGCCCAATTTCCACCTGTACCCTGTTGGCTAGCGATACCCGTGGCGGTCGCTGGTAACCCGGGCCTCGACCGATCTGGTATGAATTTCTCTTTTGTATTCCTCGTGTTTCACCCGGGCTTGGGACCATAGTACACTGGCTTGTGCAACCCTAATGGCTGGGTTAAACTACTGCTACTTACTTAAAAAACACTAAATAGTTTAGATCCCATGTATCTTTCCAGTCTTCTAACACGCTACAATCCAACACGCTCCCTGAGATCTCAAAACTTAGGACTTCTAGTAGTTCCTAGAATAGCAAAGTCCACTAAAGGTGGTGGAGCATTCTCACATTTAGCTCCTAAACTTTGGAATAGTCTTCCCGACAGTGTTCGGGGCTCAGACACACTCTCCTAGTTTAAATGCAGATTAAAAACGTATCTTTTTAGCAAAGCCTACACATAACACACATTACATCATAACAGTGTGCTCTAGTACATCTGATCATATGCACATTATCAACTTGTGCTGTTAATATCATGAACAACAGCTACGCTAATTCCTCTCTATTGCTTCTCTTTCTCTACCCATCCCGAAGGCATCCTGAGGTTGCTCCTGCTTCAGTCACGTCCCACCTTATGAAGACTGTAGACTTTTAAAGAAATAGATGCCGACCCTGCAAACATCCCGAACCATCTAGAGATGTACCAGTGCCAATTGGATCTCACTTCATGTGGAGTTTGGACAATGGACCTCCTTGAGTGTTTAAAAGCTCTGGCATGGAGAAGCTGGTGTTTGACCCAATGATGACTGCAAATGTTAAGTTATTTTATGAGTTGCTCAGTAGCTCCTGGTTTTATAACCACAAATGACTGTAAAAGACTGTAGAAGAACATTACTTATAATCTGTAATTCCAATGCTCATGTTAGTTCTTACTCTCCAGTGTTCTGTATTGTTTAAAGATTTATAATCACACTCTAGATGTCACCCAAATGAGGATGGGTTTCCCTTTTGAGTCTAGTTCCTCTCAAGGTTTCTTCCTCATAACATCTAAGGAGTTTTTCCTTGCCACAGTCGCCATGGCTGCTCACCAGGAATAAATGCACACCATTCACCTTTCGTTGCTTTCTGTAAAGCTGTCTGTTGTGAAAAGCGCTATAGAAATAAACTTGACTTGATTGACTTGTGGCTAAATGAAACAAATCTCCATGACAACAATGCAAACTCTTGTAAAACCTGTTTACAGAAGTGTGGAGGTTATTAAACAGCAAATGAGGACTAAATGTGAAATGAGATGTTTAAAACGCACATTAGAATCTTATGTTCAGGTGTCCACAAAGGTCTGCCTAAATAGTGTATGTATTGTAGCTTAAAAAAAAAAAAAAAAAAACACCTATAGGATTACACCTACTATTTTGTCTTTAATTGACTATTGATTAAATGTGTATATACAATTAATTATATATTTCATCTATAAACTATTACCGTCAATGATTGAGAAAAAAAATCTAAATGAACAAAATAAGTTTTTTAATCAAATTAATTTGCCTTCTTTTATTCTGATAGATGGCCATTTAGACTGGACAAGAATTATATTAATTTGTACAGCTTTCTTAAGCAAATTCATTTTTCTTAGTTCTTCAGAGACTATTTCGCTTCTTTAGTTTTAACGAATTTCTGTCTCATTTACTGTATTTAAATGTGTGTCATATCAGCCTCATTTCGGACAGTCGACCACACTGCTTTATATCGGCATCGGCCATTAAAAGACGCGTATCGGTCGACGGCTATTTTCTGTTGCTGGGAGGCAGAGCTATGCATAACAGCTCAGAATAACGGAACACACACACACACACACACGCACGCGCGCGCACGCACACACAAGACGTCAGTAGCGAGCACGAGCAAGGAAAGCGCAGGAGCAATTTCTTTAGTCGCTCGGTCACTCAGTGTTTGTTGTGTTCTTAATACATCCTGACAGATTTTAGACGGAACCATCGGGCTATACCCATGCTGGAGATTTGGCTTTGTTTCTTCCCGCAAATGCAAAAGAAAAAAATATGCAACGAAGCATCGTTCTGCTCTGCACCAGCGTTATCGGACTATGCTTTGGTTCGAGTTTTCCAAGTAATATCAACATAGGTAAGTGCACGAAAATAGTCACCTGCGGCTGCATCAAAGTGCTGAAAACGGACCGCATTGCACTGATTAAGATTGCTCTTATAAAAAAGACGCAAACCTTTTACTATGTTCAATGGACACAAGCAATAACGATGTAGGTAATATGCATAATCGCTTACATTTTTTCGTTTGTTTTTTTTTTACATACAGGAGGATTATTTCCTACCGAGTCACACGAATATGAAGTGTTTCGATTTGCGCTTTCGCATCATCAGGACATTCCCAAACTGGTACCTCAAGTAGATATGGTGAAGATGGGCAACAGCTTCTCCATGACTTATGCCTGTGAGTAAACAGACTCGAACATTTTCACACTTTTTTTTTTTAGGTTTATTTTTTGGTGATCAGTGTGACAAAAAGTGGTTAACACTGCGTTTCAAAAGTTTAGTTTATGTCCCTGTTGCATTCATTCATGCCGTCTGTTCTGTGTTCTTGTTTGGTGCAAGGAAGCAACTGATCAACGTGTAGTGCTCAGCTAAAGCTTTAGAATGAGGCGTGTGGAGTGAAATTCACATATCGGCGATGCACATTTGGAAACGATGCTCATAGCTTTAGAGGCCGAATGAAATCTTGATCTTACCATTCAGTAGGTAAAACGCCGGTATTAAAACTACAGTGTAAAAATTCATCAGGTTTAGAGTTTGTGTGTCACCATGGAAGACATTACCGCAGACCGATATTCATATATTGCATTATTCGACGTTTTGTGTAATGTCGCAATAGAAATGTTGACATTTGTGCGCTTTTCACTTGTCGAATTGAAGTCAGACTGCAGATGCCCCCTGTACATTTCTGGGCTGCGCTCAACGAAGCGCACAAAAAATAACGTAGGCCTATTTTACATGTAGGCTATTAAAGTAAAAGACACATAGAAATAGAACCAGTGATGATTTGAAGAAACATCTAGGTCTAGTTTTTTTCTTGTGATTTAGTAGGTCCGTCCACAAGACAGCTTTCTATTAATAAATGATGCAGGTTTTTGGTTGAACTGTATTTTCAGTTTCGGCGTTTTTGACAGGATAAAGTTAGACTGCTGTTGTCGCTATAACACACATGTGACGTGTAGATTCATCTCAGACCTGCAGATTCGTTGCAGAGTTTAATGTAATGGTGCATAATCTACAGTTGTATGTCAACCGTTGTTTACAGTAGATAGTTTAATGGAAGGTCCCTTCCATTAATAATAAATATTTAACTCTGTAAATCTAGCGAATACTGTTTATTTTTATTATTCCTTAGAACTTCTAGACTTTACTCATTTACACTAGTCTTACACCTCTGGTACCAGGCTGCTGGCTGTTAGAGCTAAAAAGAAATTATTTGGTGTTTCAGTCAAGAGAAAATGTTGTAGTCAAAATAATATAGTTTTTATAATTGTATAGTTTTTTTTAAATGTAGTTTTTAAAAATCTTTTTCATAGATTCTCTCTCTCTCTCTCTCTCTCTCTCTCTCTCTCTCTCTCTCTCTCTCTCTCTCTCTTTCTCTTTATGTGAACATTCCCATCCTTCTGATTGAGTGAAATCTAGAAAAAATAATAAAACGTACTTTAAAGGACATTAATATGGATGATATGCAGTTTGATTACTATTTTACCTTGACAGATGGTTACAAAATAAAGTTGCTGTTGTCAAATAAAACTGTGCTATTAAACAATATAAACTTTTTCGAGATTGACAGATTTTTTTAACATGTATAAAAAGTTTAGTTGAATCTGTTGAGTGGATAACTAGATCCTTAATTTGTCTCATATTAGTGTTAATTTTGTCAGTAATTAAAAATAAAAATGCTGCCAGTTCAAAAGAAGTCAAATTATTTGGAAATCCTGGTAACAAATTTTATATAATTGCTTATATTTTAGTTTATGAATGGAATATCCACATTTTACCCAGTCCTCCCATATAAATATGCATAGGAGGTGGGGAGAGAGACTTCATGTTGCCATTTGGAGAAATTGCCTGTTAAACTTGCATATCAGTTTCATACATAACAAGCATTTTTACATAACATACATAACCATGAATTGGTCCATAGAAATTCTGATCTCATTAATGGGTTTATGTTTGTATAACGGTAAAAATAAATATGACTTTATTATTATTATTTATTATTATGATATTTATATTATTATAATGATTTATTACATGCTTTAATGAACACAGTCATGTAAGTCTCTATTTTAACTACTCTGAAACTACAGACACCTTCAACAACATGACTGCAGTTTGCCTATTGCATAATTCACCCTTCAAGCAGGTTACATCATTTTGGAATTTTGACTCAAGATGTCAGATATCTAATACCCATCACTTTGAATCCCATCAAATTAAATTCTTGGGTAAAAAAGCAAGCAAACAAACAACAAAAACTTATACTTCGCTTAGTGTAGACCATTTTTACTAGAGATTTTTTCTCAAACTGAAACTAAAAATATTTTATCTTAGAATTCAGCTAACTATTCAACCAAAAACAGCATTTGTTCCTGCTTAGCAGGTGCAACATTGTAGAGCTAAGTGAGCCTTTTAAAATTTAATCAAATTACAGACATATGTAGATTTTTATTAACTAGTTACAGTGTGCAGATATTTGTAGACTCCAAACCATTGAATTTGTATGTGCTTTTTGAACATCCATTTAAACTGTATTCCTCACTTTGGGAAAATAATAACCTTGACACTTCTGGAAAGACATTTGACTAGATCTTGGAACACATGTGTGGGGATATGTCTATTTAGTGACAAGTTTGTTAGTGAGTCCAGCCACTGAGGTTGGTTAATGAAACTTGAGGTGCATTTAGCATGCCAATAATCCTAAATGGAATTTAGCACTCTGTACAGGCCACAGCCTTGGCAAGCTATATCTTTTATGGACTGTGCTTTGTGCAAAGGGGTACTGTTATACTGAAACATGTTTGGACCCAACCTTTTAGTTTGTTAAGAAAAAATGTTAATCTACAGCATACAAAGATACCATATACGTTAGTATTCGGCCTTCTTTGTGGCTATAGTTTGGAGAAGGCCCACATACTGTTTGCTTTTGATGATCAGGTGTTCACAAAATTCTGACCAAATACCATTATGTTTCTGTACACCAACACAATGCTTGAAATGAAGCAATCAAAATGTGATTTAAGTTGTATGGGTCATTTTTTTTTTACGTGTTTTAACAAAAGTACTGCATTAACTGTTTAGGGATTATAGCCATCAGTGCAAGCAAATTAGGCTAGAATTAGAAAACAGGCTAACAGACCTGTGAGAAAGATAGCAGAGACTAGTAGTGACCAAGTCTAAAACTTGTGTAAATTCTTTGAAAGAAGGAAGGTACTAGCAGTTATAACAGGCATTGAAAAACTTTCACAACCTCTAGTCATGACTGTGAGTAACACTCTTGAGGGGGTAGGGTTATCATTGTCAAATACTTAGCCAGATTCTGCCTAGTTCTGTAAAAAATTTATTTGGACAGATGAAACCAGTATTAACTTCTACCAGAATGATGGGAAGAGAACAGTATGGAGAAGGACAGCAACTGCCAAACATGGTAGATTTAGGTAAATTATGCAAAACTGATAGGACAGTGTTTTTGTTAGGCTGGAAGAACAAGCAGATGCCAAAGTTCAACAGAACAAAGATATGTTTAATAACAAAGGGAATGAAGATAAACCAAACCAGCATAAAGCACAGGATGACAGAATGCACAGGCAAAAAGCAGTTCAAATGATATATCCACAACGAAACAGTCCAATGCAAAGAGCAGTTAGAAGGTCCAGTGACGTTCTCCAGACTAATCAGTAGAACGGCTGGGGAGTGTTTGGAAGTGTGTGCTTATATAGTGTGAGCTGATGAGAGTCAGGTGTGCATGATTAGTAGGACGGGGAGCTGCTAGGAGGAATGTGTGGCTCAAGTGAGGCTGTGGCTGGTGGATCCCTGACAGTTTTACAGTGCAGATATATATATAATTACCCAAACATACTGCAAAATCAACCCAAGAGCCATTTAAGGATAAGAGGAATCACATGCATTTGATGATGCCAAGACTTCAAGAAGCCAATGATTTGTATCGATGTAATAAATGTAATACTTATGTTTAGAAATTTGTTAATTTGTTCCAGTTATTTTAGAGCCTGTAAAATTATTTAAAAAATAACCAATATTTTGTGTATTATCATCTGTAGTCATATGAGACTTTTGAAACTGCATATGCCTAGTCTTTATAACGTATGGGTAATTATACTACTAAATTTTACTTACTTAGGTAAAAAGCAGTAAAATAAGATTTGCTTGAAAATGTGCATTAATTGTTTTATTTTTTATTTTTATTGAACCATCCAACATTATAAAAGTAGTTATAATGATTACTGATTAATTATTTGAATAGTAAAAAAAAACAAAGAAACTAGCTCCTTGAAAAATCTGGAACTGGAAAGGGAGAATTATTTACTTTTAATTTGTATTTGCATTGGAAAATAATTCACTGTGGTGCATATGTATTTCTAATTTGTTGGTTAAAAACTAGCTCAGATCAGCTTTAACAAAAACCAAACAAAATCCTTCCTGCGTGATTCACAACCAACACCAGGTGTGTCTGACGCATTAAACGCATTCTGCTGTTAGTAAGTAGCACAGCTCTCTATAACTTGAATTTTTTGAAGCAGAAAGAGAGAGAGAGAGAGAGAGAGAGAGAGAGAGCGCGCTCATGTATATCTATGTGTGTGTTATTAGCATCATCTAGTATGCTATTAGCTTGTGAAAAGCCTTGTGATTAGGAGAAGCCTGCTTTTAAACTCTGCTGGTCTCTTCGATTTGAAATTGTCAGAGACAGGGATGCGGGCTTGCATAAATGTATACCTCACATAATATAAGTGGTATTTTATACTTGCTTTATTGTCAAACCTATATTATTGGATGCAAAGAATCAAAAGCCTTTTTTCCAAAATGATGTAATACCTTGTATTGGCTATAGCCCTACTAATAACGTCTTATGATATGGCTTTGCATTTAAACAATGTATTTTGGACTTTTGTTCCAAAAACCTTTTCTGTTAATATGTATGTAGATGTATGTTTGCTTTCCAAAAAAGGCTATTAAAACTTTAACATTTGCTTCGGGTCATTGTTTGTTGTACGGTGAAGTGTGCTTTGAAGGAATTGCATGGTGTTGAAGTATGGAATGGTAGCCATGCTGGTTTAGTATTCCCTTCACCTGTAATAAATCTCCAACCTTTCCTGCTCCAAAACAACACCAAACCATTAAGCTTTTACCTCTATGTTTGACTGTGGGTGTGAGTCAGTCTGATAACATCTTCTCTCGTGTTTTCTTGTTAGAAGTAAACATGTCAAATTTGGACTTATCTGAACTTTCTTCCAGTCATTTACTGTAAATAAATAAAAGGAACATGCATGTGTCTCAAAAATAATAAAAGACTAGATTTTTGAAAACTTTTGACAGCCACAACCTACCACCTTATTGGATGTTGCAGTAAAGTGTATACTTATGTCAGAGCTGAGCTGAGAACAGTCCTCCAACCATAAATATCCTTCAAACAAATGTGGCAGGAAACAAAATGAACAATAAAATGCATAAGAAAGGATGAAGTATAGATTCTAAGTGTACATCTGTTCAGGGCTGGGTAAGAAGCTTAGGTGTAACAAGATCTTAAAAAAAATCTTAAAAGCATTGAACATATGAAAGTGCATGCACAAGACCCTGTAATGGACCAGTCTTCTGTAAGTAATGAATTTTCTGTTTGTGCCAGCATTTCCAGAACAGGCTCAGTTTCCATTGTTCTTTCACAATACAATAAAGATGCTTGATCTGTTGTCTGCTGAATGCCAGATGGATTAGGAGCATAAAGTATTTCATAGCAGCTGCCTTTGTAACAACTACAGGATAAGGTGTTTTAAACATAGGGAGTAGAGCTGTCGTTTTCTTTGAGAGGTCTTTTTCTTTGCACTGTATATTAAATTAATGAGAAACAAAAAAAAAATTGCTTTTGCAACATGACAGCTGTAGTCTTTTACCTCTGGTGTATTTTTTAATAAAATAAAACAACAACAAACTGTAAAAAGAGGAAGAAACCTGCAGGGATTTGTTGTTTGACAACTGTACTGACACTAAATAATATGTGCAACGGACCGAAATCCCCCACACACACACTAACACGTGCACTGTTGTACTTAAAGTGGAACAAGGTATTTCATCAGTAATTTATACTGGCTCAGCTTCTCTATCTAGTCAAATAGACTGCTTGACATGGTGCCATGTGAAATCATTCAAGTAGCCCAATTAGGAGCTCATAAAGAGCCTGGCCCACATTGCTTGAGTAGGCTCTTTCTTTGATAATGAGGACACGCATTGCTCCTGGCAGCATTCACCATAGAACAATATGAGCTTAAGTCTTTAACCCTCAGCACTGTAGATTATGGTATATATGGATTAGAAATTGTTCTGCCTGCTTTCTGTGATACAGTGGTACTGTCTTCTCTAGTCTTGAAAGTGTGTTTGTATGTGTGTGGGCTGATGCTTCACTGACAGCAGGGTGAGCCTGCTGTAGGTAGCTGATAGGTACAGCTACCAGACATCGGTTTAGCTCTTTCAAATACTGGCCTAATAAAGCATTGAGGACTATTTTTTATGTTAGTTAAGCTATCTGATCTTTAATTTAAAAAAAGAAAATGTCTTACTCAGTGGTGTGTTTCCAGCTTTCTTTATCAATACATTTGCACAAGTGTGTGCTGCTTTTGCACAGAAATGAAAAATTATTTCTGTTTTGCCAAGCAAACAAATAGGTTTTGCACACACACACAGAGAGAGAGAGAGAGAGAGAGAGAGAGAGAGAGAGTGTGTGTGTGTGTGTGTGTGTGTGTGTGTGTATGTATGTATAAGTGTAATAAGTGTAATCTGACCTTATTTGACAGAAAGAGAATTACAAATAAATAAATATAAATATTTACAAAGTAACGGTTTCACAGATACGGATTACATGACCAACAAGCCATTTTAGACCACATGCTCACTTCATGTCAGATGTCCACCTGGATCACCTGGTATCATGTTATTGTCTAATTTGCATGACTATTAAAGTCATGCTTTTGTATATACCAGTCTATATATTTATTTTCACTCTTATTTGTGTCATGGTCATGTTTTTAATATGGCTTGTAATCAACAAAACATATGTATGTTCATCCAAGTTCAGTGGGGTTGAGGGCTCTCTGCAGTCCATTCAAACCTTAGCAAACCTTTGCTTTGAGCACAGGTGCATTGTCATTTTAGAACATGTTTTGGCCCTTTTGTTCCAATGAAATAATGTAGTAATGCTACAGCACACAAACACATTCTCTACAATAATTTTTTGCTTCTAGCTTTGTGACAACACTGAATTCATGTTAGAACTCATTTTAAATGTTTTCATTCTTCCTAAAATGGCATAGTAGGTGCACAAATTCAAATAAGAAGGTCAAAAGAAATTGTTTTTTTTTTTTTTTTACTGTATACAGTATAACCTGTATGACTAGGTCAGTAGATTATATTGCAAAATTGCAATAATATTGCAATAATATTGCAAAAGTTAGAAATCTTTAGGAAGCTATGGCTTCTGACATCAGCATTGTTGCTGGGCAAGGTAATTTAGCTGCTGTCAGAAATGATAGATTGATTATATATTAGTGCTTTTCAAGAATCAAATTTCTCTTTAGGTACAGCAGAAGCACGACAGCCTAAATCAGATGGTGTTACTTGACTATTTTCTGTTTGTATAATAAAAAATAAATAAATAAATAAAAAATTATTAGGTTGTGTTAGAATACAGGACTTTCTCTAAAACAGGTTGCTCTTGTAGCAGTTACCAAAACCAACAGTTTTCAGTCAGGATGTAATACAAAAAAAAAACACTCCACATATAATTTGAGGTGATATGGCAGAAGAGACTATCAGGTGAATTGTATAGTGGTCATAATCGGATACTATATTTAAATTAACAAGAAGTATCCGCTTAGGTCACAGAGGTTGCTGAGCCAAAACATGTACATCTTCATTCAGATTATCCCCTGTGTTGTTACAGTAATATGCTCCACTGCATAATGTAATGACATGCAGCCATGAGTTGAGTGTGTATGTGTGCAGCTAAGCAGGCTGTAGGAATGTCTCCCAAGAGTGAATTCATTTGTGAGCAGATATGCATATTGATCTTGTTTGTTTTAGTTGCTCTCTTTCTCTTTCTCTCTCTCTCTCTCTCTCTCTGTCCTTTTCTGTCTCCCTTTTTCTGTGTGTATGCACACGCATGTGCAGAAGCCAGAAGCTCAGGAGCTTGAGGAAATGCGCAGAAAGGAGGAATGGAGATTCGAGAGGTGGAGCCACTTGACTGCTCACTGTGCAAATCAGCTCTATACATAGACAGATGCATTATCCCTCTATCACCATGCACAACAAAACAGCAGATGAGAAACCACCTGGGGCTTCCAATAAATCCCATGAGTTTGGGAATGAGAAATAAAAGAGTAATGGAAACAGGAGATAAAAACAGTAAATAAAAGTCAAATAGTATTTAAGCTAGAAAATTTTCCCTGGAGTCTATTTTTCGGAAATTATGTGATATTTTTCACATGCTACCAGCCGAATAGATTTTTTCTCATGCATATGAAATGGAACCAATGAAATGCAAAGTGAGAGCAGATTGAAATATCGGAAAAAGGTAAATTGGAATCATGAAATAAAATTTATGGAAGCAGAATAAATCCTAAACTCACCATGTATTATTGCCAAACAGATAGTAAACATTGAGAGAAAGCTAAAACTCCTGAGATTTGCTGAGCTGTTAAGTAAAATTAGTTTTCATAATGGGCATAACAAGAGATGCCAGCCGAAGCATCACAATGGCAGCTCTGATTGGCTGCACAGCACATGCAGCTACTCTAACCCAAGTTCTAATAGGCTAGACTCAAAAGCTTTATTATTTACCACACTGTTGTGTCTCATTAGATCAGAGCATGAAAAGCTAGGCTAGAGTGGGCAAAGAACCTTGTTCTAACAGATATAGGTGCAATGACTACTCATCTTAGGAGCATTATCAATAATCCTGATTGTTTGGCAGAAGCTGTAGTGACATGGCATAACTTTGCTTGTTAGGTCCAGTGTTGGCAGAGCTAGAGTCATGTGCCCGATGGCAGTTTGTCTTATAAAATCTCCTGCTAACACAGCTTTCAACTCCACTGTTGTAAAGACAATTGACCCTGGGTAGCCAAGCTTTTCCTGCCACTCATGACACAAATGTCTTGCTGCTTAAAACATTTTAAACCAGCCAGGTATCCGATGCTAATGAACAAATTTTATATTATGTTTAAATACAAGAAGTTACATATTTGAAAGCTATATGTCAGATCAGTGTCAGATAAAACATACCGTTAGACCGGATCTACCTGTATTTCGTGCATCTGTAAAATTCTGAACTATGTCTTTGACTTATAGAGTGTATATATTAATTATTTTAAATGTAATTATATGATAGCCCTAAAGTCCTACTTATCTATCAGTCACTGCTAAAAAGGTTATTATGGGAAACTATATATTTTAGCAGTAGCAACAAGATAAATAATAAAGGTTGCTAGTTTATAGTATAAAGCAGTTGCTAGCTTGTGGTAAAAGAGTGACCATTCAATACATGGCACAGATGGCATATAGTAATGCGTGGAAACTGATCTGATGTGCCATATGCCTTCAGTAATAGCTAAATCAGAGGGAGGCAGACTACCTTTTTAGTCTCATTCTCTCCCAAGCAGAATTATAGTGATAGTTGTGATCCCCTACATGTCTAGCAGATTTTAAAACACTGCATGTGGAATTACATGTGAGGCAATATTAAATAAATGCTTGTGATTTTTTTTTTTTAGAGTAAAACATTTTTTGGGAAAGATAGGATTCATTGGATATAAATTTACTTAGCATTTCTGCATTTATTGCTATACATGTAAGACAGCTCAGTTTTCTCCAATGTCTTCATGAAATTTAGCCTACAAGAAGCTTACTACGACGGTATACTAGGAATTGATGCCAACTTTCTCCTGTTTGTGTGCCACAAAGTAGTGGCTCAGCCTGTTTGCTGGGTGGCAGCCATGCCAGTTTGCCCTGTGTCCCCAGTACTCCCTCAGGCATCTCCTGCTGTACCCAGGGCTTCCAAAGGAAAACTAATTTCTATATCACTTTGTTTTTAAAAAATATGAGGCATAAGGATACTGTAAGAAGAAACTAAGGGCACAGATAGAGGCAAGGAGAAGATTGCCAAAGTCAAATCTAACTTTTTAGAGAATCCTGGTTTAGAAAAAAGTTTAAGAAACAGATGGTGTCTGTTTTGCTTCACCAGGGAAGCAGGGATTGTGGTATTTAGGATTAGAGGATTGTATTGATTTGTATTCTTCATGAGCCACCCAGCCCCAACTAGCACTCACCATGAGCCAATTCACACTGAAGAACATCCACATTATTTATAATTTTTTTTACTGCAATGATTATGGGATATTTGTATGTCAATAATACCAACATTCTTTTTGTGCATTGCTTTTCCCTTTCAAATGCTAACAGGGCAAAAAAAATATGTTATTTCTTCTGGAAATCTGCATGCATTAACATTTATTTTATGTTATTATGTTGCAGTTTGTTCGCAGTTCGCAAAAGGAGTGTATGCCATCATTGGTGTGTACGACAGGAAGACGGTGAGCATGCTGATGTCATTTTGTGGTGCGCTGCACGTCTGTTTTGTGACACCCAGCTTTCCCATTGAGACCTCCAACCAATTTGTGATTCAACTGCGGCCCGAGTTGCAGGACGCCTTGGTTGGAGTCATTGAACACTACAAGTGGACCAAGTTTATCTACATGTATAGCTCCGATTCAGGTGGGCATGAAGTTCATGTCACTGGGGTGCAGAGCAAATTTTTAATTTGTACATAAAATAGATTTCAGATTTAAAAATTAGAGTGATATAAAAGTTCCTTTGCATGTAGTTGCTTGTATAAGGGGTTTTCAGATATAGAGATAGACATTTTTTAGACTCTTCAGGGTTGCCATACTAACTCGGGAAATGTCATGGTAATCAAGAAAGCTTTATTATAGCTGCTAAATGTTGTAATCAAAGTATTCCAAATAGTTCTACTATGTGATGTAATATTTGGGCATAGAGAACTGTACAGTACCATTTACAATATCTTACATTACAGTGCAATTTCTACAGTTTGATGTGTATGCTGACATTTGTTTGATTGCATGTCTACTCCAAAATATTACATGTAACAACAGCTCATTGAGCAGTCATTAATACGATTTTGCGGACCTTCTTGGTCTTGAAATATTTCAAACAGTCAGCAATATTGAAATATTTAGGGGGTTAAATTTTATAAATAACAAGATTTGCTGTTTGACTCGCTGTTTGTTTAAACAATACTGGAAAACTAGTTGACCTTTAATGGGAGTAATGTTGGGACTGTGTTTTTGTGTCTGGAAAAAAGCATTCTATTTAAATTTTTTTAGAGAATAAGCACACTGCTCTCTGTGCTACGTAACCCTAACCCTAACCCTAACCCTAGTTTATTTATTATGTGGCTTTTGGGTGATGAATGAATAATCTTACTCTGAAATACAAAGTGTCAGTCAAATTGTACAAAAAGAATGTTTAATGAATTCATACAAATCAGTGTTTGTTCCCTAACAGATGCTTTTTATGTATTTAAATGATTAAATAGTTTCCATTTAATGTTTGATATGCAAAAATATAATGTGATTAATTAAGTGTAACATTACAAAGAAAAATTAATTTTGAAAAGAAATAAAATACATGGACATGGTTAATGGACCCCTGCCCAATATGCTCATACAGACAAATATATGCATATAGACAAATTTGTTGGTACCTCTCCACGGAAAAAGAAGAACCCACATTACTTTTTAACACACAAAAGTAATTAGTACTTATCTTTGTTTTTTTTCTATGTTTAAATTCAGAGATTAGATTTTTTTTATTGTATATCTTAAAATGGTGACATTTAACCTAATATTTTGATGGACAAAAATATTACCCTTTAGAG
This sequence comes from Silurus meridionalis, assembly GCF_014805685.1. NCBI lineage: Eukaryota > Metazoa > Chordata > Actinopteri > Siluriformes > Siluridae > Silurus > Silurus meridionalis. The sequence continues at coordinate 13,942,218 of NC_060888.1, forward strand.
GTAATCACTGCAAAACAAACAGTTGCTATACAGTAGCTCTCAATAAAACTTGTGCACCTTTCAACAGATGGTTTAAAGGGTGCTTCATCCAGACTGCATGCTACATTTTCCTGCTTATATTCTTCTTACAACTTTTTTGTAGATGGGCACTTTAGAATACCCTTTTGTTGTTTTCTTTTTCTTAGCTATTCATAGGTATGTGTAGCTATATGTTTTAGATCATTATCCTGTTGAAGGACCTATGAGCTGCAACAACAAGGGTTTCTGATGCTGGAAAGTAAATTTTTCTCCAAAATGGCTTGGTAGTCTTGAGATTTTATTGTGCCCTGCACAGAATTAAGGCTCTCTGTGCCAGACGCAGCAAAACAACACCAAAACAAACTGTAACTGAACATCCCCTTCAGGCTGTGCTGACTTCTGTTTGTTCAGGAAGTGCTCTGTGTGTGTCTGTCTTTTTGCTGCAGGTACATATTGGTAAGTTACAAAAAAATCTGAAAAATATAAAATCAGACAGTTGAAGGCAAGTGGTTCGGAGGCCCGCTCTTCGCTGTTTTCTTCCTCCTGTGGGGAGAATGTGGTGCTCCCCTGCTCTTCATCTGAGGAGGGGCTTGAGGGTGACGCCATGTTGGTTGAACCCATGGACATGCCTCTGCAGCCAGTGCAGTTTGAGGAGCTTTTAATGGTAGTAACTCGTGCTGTCTTCAATCTCACTATTGCTTGGCCAGATGAGAAACAGGAACAGCATCCTCTTAATACATTGTGATGAATTGAGGTGGTCCCTCCCTCTGACAGAAAGTCCGGGTTCTACAGCCACTACTTTATAGTTCCCAAGTATGATTGAGGGGGCTGCGTCCCATTTTGGACCTGTGTCATCTGATATGCTCACTATTGAGACTCAGTTTCAAGATGCTCATGCTGAAACAAAAGCATGTCTCAAATCAGTCCTGGGACTGGTTTGTCACGATAGAGCTGAAGGATGCATACTTCCATGTACACATCCTTCGATCTCACAGGAAGTTCCTGAGGTTTGCTTTCGGGGCCGAAGCTTACCAATATCGGATCCTTCTATTTGGCCTTGCACTCTCACCAAGCACCTTCATGAAGTGTGTGGATGCTGCTCTGGCTCCTTTTTGACTCCGGGGCATCTGCATACTAAACTATATCGAAAAATGGTTGATATTGGCTGAGTCTAAACACTTAGGGAAACCAGCATCGAGATGTCGTTCTCGCCCACAATTTTGTATTGGGGTTAGAATAAATGCCAAGAAAAGTGTATTTTCTACTGTAGAGAAGACCAATTATCTATGCAGGCCATCATGTGCTGATCCATGGTCTCTTTCATCAACCAACAGAGAGGTCTGCACTCTCACTTTCTTTATAAGCTGGCACAACAGATCCTCCTGTGGGCCCAAGGAAAGCTGCTCTCATTGAGGGCAGTATACTTTCCAAGGTGCTTGAACCAAGGAGCAGATGCCCTTTTGAGGCAAAGGCCAAGGAGCAGATATGGAGGAAGATTTACCTAGCACAAGTAGACCTCGAGTCCCAAAAGAGGTGGGATCTTCTGTCTCAGGCAGGGGGTGCATTGACACAGCTCTTAGCCGAGGTGGTAGAGACCATTCTCCAATCTAGAGCTCCCTCCACGAGGAGGTTGTATGCCGCAAAGTGGCGCCTGTTCACTATGTGGTGTGAAGGTCACCAGTTAGATCCAGTTAACTGCCCAGTGCTGAATTTCTTCAGGAACTATTCTCCAAAGAATTGTCTTTTTCCACCCTAAAGGTTTATGTGTTCACTATTGCGGCTTATCATGCTCCGCTTGCCAAGCAGTTGCTAAGGAAAACCCATTAGTAACACGTTTCCGGTTAAGGACTCAGGTGCAACCCAGAGTGCCTTTGTGGGACCTGGTCATAGTTTTGGAGGCCCTGTCTAAGCCTCCCTTTGAGCTCCTGCTTGAGGGGTCCTTGAGATTATTAACAGTCAAGACAAGATTTTCTACTGGCCATCTTGTCTGTAAAGGGAGTTGGGGACCTTTATGCTCCTTTCATGAGCCCCTCCTGTTAGGAGTTCACCCTAGTCGTGGCCAGTGCCTTCCTTTACCCCAGCCTGGTGCCCTTGGGTGTCCCACATTTTCAGGCCCCCAACCAGAAAAAGCTTAACCATTTGTGCCCCGTGTGAGCACTGGACACATACGTCAACAGAACTGCCTTGTGGGGAAAGTCGGACCAGATGTTTGTCTGCTAGGGTCCATATAAAAAGGGTCTCCCTGCTGATAAGAAGACTCTCAGCAGGTGGATTGTGGATGTTATCCACTGCTCTTATGAGTAGTTTGGTCTCACTGCTCCTTTTGTGGTCAGAGCTCACTCAACCTGAAGTGTGGCAGCCTCTAAGGCCTTCTCTCTAAGAGATTTGCAACGCTGCGGGCTGGTCTACCCCACTGACTTTTATCAGGTCCCATAGCCTTGACATTAGTGCCGCTCCTGGCCCCCCGTACTTCAACCTAGCTGTGCCTATTTACACTAGGCAGGGATTGGTCAGTCTGGTGGTATTATACACTCGTTCCCATAGCATTGTTGATGCAGCTCGAGTTCCTGAAGGGAAACGTCTCTAGGTTACGTATGTAACCCTGGTTCTAAGGGGGAACTAGACGCTGCAACTTGGTGCCACACTCCCTGCATCCATGCTAGCAAAGTGACTGATTGCATTTTCTTAGACTCTGATGTACCTTAAACTTGTATCTTTCTGGATTTTCTTCCTTAGCTCTTTGTCTCCTATTGGTGCTAGCCTATTAGCACAATTAGGGTAACACATTCTCAAAAGAAACAACAGAAAGTTGTAAAATATGCAGCACAAATATCCCCACTCTTTAACACCTGAATGCAAAGGGGAGACAGATTACATATAACAAATTCTGACAAATGACAGAGAAGCATTTGATAAGGTTATATTTTACTTCACAACTTGGGAATTTTGTAGTTTTCAAAACTGTATCCTTACAATCAACTTTTTTAGTGTAATGCTATCTGCACTGACTTAAAAACAGTACAATCAAAAGAAGATGAGCACGTTCTAAATTTGGTAGCATAAATGAGTGAAAGGCAAAGGGACAGGCACAGATAAAACAAAGAGCAAACAGGATATTACATGTTTTTGAGGGCTCTCACAATCTAGGCATATCTTTCAGAAACCATGTATATATGTGTACTTAATATTATCTGGTTCTTTTTAGCTATCATTTGAGTGAGCCTAGTATACAAGCTATTAGTATATAAGCAATTTTAGTGTTGCAATATCAAATAAAATATTCTCTATGACCTAGTTAGTCATATTAGTGTGTGTGTGTGTGTGTGTGTGTGTGTGTGTGTGTGTGTGTGTGTGTGTGTGTGTGTGTGTGTGTGTGCATATGCATGAATATACCCACCCTTTTTATTACTAATATTGTACATAGCATAAACTTCTATCTGTTGTAAACTGCCTAATGTAACACTACAATCAAACAATGAACAGCTCATCTGAGCTTATTGCTCAAGCTAGGTGGTAATTGTGGCATGGCTTTGGTTTACTTGGATGCTTCTTAATACAGCTTGGAAGGAACTTTGTCATGTACCAGGCTAATGACCCAAAAGACACTGCCTGCACAGCAACGTGTTTTATCAGGAAAAAATCTCCACATCTAAATCTATGCATGAGCATGCAATACACATCCTGAAGTGGACACTAAAAAGAAAAAAAGCCTGGTAAATCCTGGTAAAACATCACAAAATATTAATGCAATGGTTGATGTTATTTGATTACACTAGAACTATCTGTTACTATACATCTGCTTACTAAATACTTGACACCAAAATTACAACTTTCTTTGCTTTGATCCTTACTTTGAAGTCTAGCAGAGATTATTGAAATAGTCTAAATACATGCACTCTGCATATATTCCCAGTGTCTCTGCAGGAATCTCTTAAACAGATCCTAGATGGCCATTTATAACTGTGCTGGAGGAAATTACAAAATCACTTCTTGACCTAGAATATTAGATAAAACTCTGTTCACTTTTCATGTATGTTAAGTTTTAACCAGCTGTCAGCACCAGATGTGCCATTTTCAGCCCCAAAACCCATTCGGTTGCAGCTATATAATAACATCAACTGTCATTGGCTTTCAATGTAAAATGCATTTCCACTGCATATTGCAGGCTATCTTTAAGACAGAAAGTGAGAAGTACAGATAAAGAAGCTTCCTCTCTTTCCTTCTTTTTCATCTCTTACTCTGTCATCTTTTTTTATTGCCCTGTCCTTAGAATGAGCTTGTGTGTGCTGGGCTATTGTGAAGGCTGGGCTTTTGATATATGTCTCTGTGACTTGCTGATGGTTTTATCTGCTAGAAGCTCTAAGGGGCTAGGGCTGTAGGGCCATTAACTCTCTGTGACTAAGAGGAACCATATTGCAGGAATCCATATTACCAACCTCCTGTTGCCTGGATACAGCACTGCACCATTCCTAGGTTATTTTAAGCTCTTTAAGGAAATGCTTGTTTGTGGAGAGGTCTATGTGTGTTTGCATGTGTCACAAATGTGAATTTTGACACAAAATAAAGTATTGTTTCCTGTATGTCTCTTTATAGACTACCCACTCTTGCTTATTGCTAGTCAAGCAGAGGTGGCTGCTACAGAATATTATAATTGGTACATAAATTTTTATGTATTTGTAAATGTTCTCACTTTTATAAAAGTAGTTTTGAATTTGCTTTATAAGTCATATGTACATTTCTGTACTAAATGTACTTCCTGCTTAAAGTTGTGCTGCTAGTAAACAATAACATAATTTTGGAGTCAAATTTGACTAAACCATAACTTGACTAACTTTGACTGACTATTTTAAGGATGGTGTTAAATTGTTTCTTGGACAGGCAAATTTATTTCCCCTTATTTTAAATGTAGCTGTCTTCTGTATATAAAACTAGTGTACTTCTTTTTTAATTCTGAATGTTGAATTATCCTAAATGTTAAAAAGTCCACTAAAACCTTTATAAACAGCCTTCTATAAAGTCTGCTGAGGCTTATTAATGCCACTCTGTTGTCCTTACTCAGCCTGCAGTGTAACTGATTGCACCACAGCAATAGATTTCATTAGCTCACCTGTCATCAGCTGCATTGTCTCTACATATATAATAAGATATAATGATTTTTTTTTGTTTGTTTGTTTTTTTTTTGTAGCAGGACAAGTTTAATTGTTATCTGTCAAAAAGCAAGGACTTATTCAAAACAACTTTGACCAGATTCTACAAACCAAACAAAAACAAGTTAGAAAGAATGCATCAATCACATGAACTGCTAACAACACAGCAAATGAGAATATGCTGTATACTGACTATGTCAAGACTAGTTCTTTAGAGTAGTACAAAAAGATAGCAGTGCTTGTAATGAAGAATATATTTGTGATTATGCTGTTTACTGCCATGTCGCTAATATTGGCTAAAAATCTTTTTACATGAATCATTAACATTTCTTATTTTCTTAAAGGTAAAACTTTATAGAAAAAACTAAGTTTTTTTTTTTAGAATCCATGTCTAATGGTAGTCTTCATTTTTCGTCTTTCTGTTTCACACCCTCTCAATTTAACTGGTACACAACACTCAGATTGAATGCTTTTACATTGAGATCAAATGTTTTTATATGAAAGGATATTCCAGACAATATTGTAAAGGATTTGCAAATTGCATTTGCTATTCCATTTTCTATATGAGGTTGAATAAACTGGGACATAATCCAAACGCAAGTGCAAAATCTTGCATTACCGTTTGCATTTAAGCTTCGCGAATGCACAATGACTGCCAAATTTTAAATGGAAAAGTCCATTTACAACTGTATTTTCCGTGTCTTACGAGCTATGACCATGCCGTTTTTAAATAGCAATATTTTATTTGCAAAATAACAAAATAATTATTTGCAAAAGCCCGTCCTCCTTAGGTCCTGTTGCTATGTCCGAAAAGTCATGCCGCCATGACAAGAACGCCTGTCAATCAAGCTCTTTGCGAAGGTTCAATTGCTTACACATTTATGAAAACTATATTTACCTTAATCCATGTGGAGTATGAACTGTCATCAACTTGCTGCGATAGCATCATAATCTCCTGCACAATTTCACTGACCACTGTTCAAAACATTCAGGAAAATCATCTATTACTGGCATTTTCCCTGTTGGTCGTCGACTATGAGTGATGTCACTTCACAATACAAACACTCCCAATAATATAGTTCCACCCCTGAGACTTGATTGACAGTTTTCAGTGCAAGGCTTGAAAATTTAAATGCGAAATAAAATTGCAATTCCATTAGAATTTTTGCAGGCTACATACGCAAAGTCCTTTTGCAACTGTATTTCCTGTGACTTACAGTTGCAAAAGGATTTTGCTTTTCCATTTGAAATTTGGCAGTCATTGTGCATTTGTGAAAGTGAAAATGATTTGCAATTGCATTTGGATTATGTCTGGATTATGTGGAAAACGCAATTGCAAATACAATTTGCAATTCTTTTTGAATATTGTCCAGAATATCCTTCCTTATTTTTAAGTGATGTACACTGTGTTCTTACACTAATTAGTAAGTAGTCCATCATGTATCTAATATACATTTTCTAGCTACAGAAGGCACCATTAGCAGTGGCCTGGCTCAAGAGAAGATAAATTGTTTCGTACTTTTGTCAGGTATCAAGACTTTTATCGTTTTTTAAGATCACATGCATGTTCCATTTGCTTATATGCAACAAACTGGGTACAGGCAAAAACACAGATTAAGTGGATTGGGAGAAAGTTAAAGTAAATGATTGGGAGAAAGTTCTGTGGACAGATAAGTCCATATTTGATATTTTGGGCTCTAACAGAAGAACATATGTAAGACAGGTAACAGGAGAGATGTTGTAACCAGACTGCCTCACACCATTGAAACAGTCAAACATGAAGGTTGAAGCTTAATTGTATGGTGCTGTTTTGGGACAGTGAAGGTTGGACAAACTAACTTTATAGACGCTTAGAGTGTGTAAAGTGTAATTCCTTTTCAGTAACTCCAGCTGCATCAAAACGCTTTGGAAACGCACCCAAATGTTCATGCTCTGAAATAATGTGTGTAATCGGTCAAAAATTGGATGCTGGCCATCACCGGCAGAGTGACGTCACAGACAGAAAGTATAAAACGCGTGTGTATGTGTTGAATTGTCTGTCAGTTGTTCGTCAGGAAAGAAAAAATAAAAATAAAAAGATATATTCCTGGGAGCGGAGCATGCTAGTTGGTCCTCGAGAGAGCCGACTGCATGTCATTGCCATCGCTCCGCTCCCAAGCGGCACTCTCCGAGTGAAGATGTGTCAAGTAGTTCCAGAAACTACTAGGGCTTATGGCAGCTGCGTCCACTGTGATTCCACTTGGCCTGCTGTACATGAGATCTCTTCAGTGGTAGCTCAGGACCCGTGGGTTTTCACAGAGGGGCCCCCATCTACACCATCAAGGTCACGTGGCGATGCCTACATGCCTAAGATGTTTGGAGAGATCGGTACGACCTAGAGTGTCTGGGTGGCCCCCCTTTCGAGCCTCTAGCCAAGGCATCTTGGAGGCACCTTTCTTCTTGTTCTCCATCTGCTCTTTTAAGAGATTAGGAGACCTGCAGGCCCTTTCTGTGGCTCCCTCCTTCCTGGAGTTTACCTCAGGTATGGCTAGTGCCTTCCTGTACCCCCATACGAGTTACGTCCCCAAGGTGCCCTCGGTCATCCCACGACCTGTAAGATTACAGGCATTTTATCCTCCTCTAATTCAGGCCCCAGACCAGGAGAAACTAAATCGGCTCTGTTCACTTTGCGCACTGGACATCTACGTCTACAGGATGGGTCCATGGATAAAGACCCATCAGCTTGTCTGCTACGACCCTCCCAAGAGAGGCCTCCCTGCTAATAAGCAGAATCTGAGCAGGTGGATTGTTGAAGCTATCACGTCTTCTTATGAGTCCTCGGGTCTCCCCGCTCCCTTCAGGGTCAGAGCTCACTCCACCTGGAGTGAGGCTGGCTCAAAATCTTGGTCCTCTGGAGTACCCCTCCAAGACATATGTAATGCTGCGGGTTGGTCCACCCCGTTGACCTTCGTGCAGTTCTATAACCTAGACCGCAGTGGCACTTCTGGCCCCTCAGTCTTCTTCTAGCTGTGTTCGACAGACACACACTAAGCAGGGACTGGTCAGTCTGGTGTGATTGGACACTCGTTCCCAAAGCATTTCGACGCAGCTTGAGTCCCTGAAAGGGAACGTCTCTAGGCTAAGTATGTAACCCTAGTTCCCTAAGGGAATGAGATGCTGCATCTCTATGCCACACCTCTGGCATCCCTGCAGTGCTTCGTTTTCCCTTACAGAAGCTGCCGCTGCCTTCACTCGATATGCGTTTTATACTTTCTGGTCGTGACGTCACCCTGCCGGTGACAGCCAGCGTCCAATTTTTGACTGATAACACACATTATTTCAGAGTGTGAACACTTCGGCGCGTTTCCAAAGTGTTTCGAACCAGCATCTTGTTCCCTAAGGAAACTAGGGTTACATACATAAACTAGAGTTGTTTTGTTAGTTCTAAGGGATGATTGTCCAATTAAATTAAGCTAAACATCTGTATATTTACATATAATTGTTTGGTCAACATAACTTATACTGTAAAATTATCTAATTTGTTGCATATAAAAAAGGAACATGCATAAGTCTCTCAAAACCGATAAGACTTGGTGTTTCCAAACTTTTGACAAACATTTTATGTTCAGCAATTTAATAGTATAAACAATGGTAAAATGGTAAAAATGGTCACAACAAGGCAGACTCTGTTTATTTCTAGCTCTTAGTTTGTTGTCCTTTCTAAAGACTATAGAACAGTTTGGTTAGTTGACTTTCATATTTTACTTATACTTTTAGGTCAACTAATAAAGACAATTACAGGAAATCTTTTAGTTTTGTATTAATGCAAGCTAGCTAAATACCAAATTTTACGTGTTTCAGAGAAGAAAATTTGCTTAACGTTGTAAGCATGTTAAAAAAACTTAAAGATGGGGCCCCTTTTAGGGGTTTTTAGTGTGCTGTTGTATATAGTACATCACAGGTTTTGGTTCTGCACTTTGTAATGTGACATTTATGAGGATATGGTGTCGGCCTTTAGGGGTTGCCGTCAAACTCCGATCCCAAAGCAATTGCCTGCCTGACCTCTAGCAATGCTTCTGGCTATGAGGGATAGAGTGATCACTGTTCATCATGGATTGTATAGCTATAATAACAGTTAGTTGAGGAATGGATACAGCTTTAGCGTACAAAATACCTTAATGCAGGATTAACCTCTTGCACAAAGACAGGTGCAATGGTACCAGTCTACTGCTAGTCCCGGAAAATGGCCTTGACTTGTGGCATCATGAATGCACACCATACCATGTAATTTATAAGCTTTTAAGGGCCTGCTGCAAGCTTATACTGTCTCCCAACTTGCTTTATGTAGCGTTAGTGAGTTTTCTTAAAGTTGAAATGATATATGACAAATGGCAAATTTGCCATATTACATTTAACTATTAGCAGTAATGTGTAAACCTGTTAATTCTTAACCACAAGATCTATAGATAATAATCAAATATGCTTTTGTATGTGTTAGTTAGTGTAGTATTAAAAAAGAAAAAAGCTTTATTTAAACTTTATTTAAAAATAATAATTATATTTGTAGAGCTTTATGACAGTCACAGCAACAGTGTCCTGGCTTTAATTCTGTGCCCAGTTGCAGCTACATAGTTTACCGTCAGTCTGGATTGTTTTTACATTTTTACACAAATATCTGTACTTTCTACTTCTTACAATTTCAAAACAGGCTTGTTACTTTAGTTTTAATCTATTATTTTGGTAAAATGTGAATAATTTTTATTTAGATTTTTGCGCGCCTATTTTAGCCCATCAACCGATTTCCTGTCATTGCACGGCTTTTTCTACCACTCGTGTATCATTTCCTGGCTCTGACAAACCACAGACATAGACTACAAAGCAAACAATGAGCAGGGCAGAAGGCAACAAGAAGTCTGGGCTTAACGTGGATGAGACAGAGGGAGTCAGCAATGTAAACATGACTGAGAACTGTCACATTCCTGATCACCTGATCATCATCATCTTTGCTCTGCTTGTGTTTTATATGGTGGATGTTCAGCCTGGACACATTTATTAGGGAACAACATTTTTAATTCGTTTCGTAATAATATATTTCTCTGTCCGGATCAGCAGGTGGTGATATCTGAGAATTTTAAAACATGAGTATCTTTACTTCTACTTAAATGAAGGATGTGTGTACTTATGCCACCTCTGATTATGGTAAAACATTTTTGTTTTACTTTTTCCAAAATTTTATTAAAACTATTTTTTTCTTGTATTGGTATGGACCTTAAAAATGCTGTTGAAAATGTAAAATGTATTATGGAAATAATAAATAATGCATTTAAAAAAATTTGGGACATGCAAAAGAACGTATCTAGATTATGTATGTAACCCTAGTTCTCTGAGGGAAAGAGACGCTATGTTGCAATGCTTTGGGAACACAACCGTGTTGTCCACGTTCTGAAATAATGTGTTTAATCAGTCAAATTGGATGCGGAGCTTCACCAGCAGGGTGAGACAACCAGGAAGTATAAAATGCACATGGGACACTGGCAGTGTGGCATAAAGATGCAGCGTCTCATTCCCTCAGGGAAGTAGGGTTACATACATAACCTAGAGACATTCCCTTTGAGAAATTTGAGCTACGTTACAACGCTTTGGGAACGAGTGTCATCCTCGGAGGGATGTAGCAGACTAGCAGCTGATCTGACTTTCTCCAGGGACCCGTCCTGTGTATGTAGCTGTCCAGTGCTCGTACCGGGCACAGCCAGTTTAACTTCTCCTGGTCTGGGGCCAGGAATAGAGAAGGGTAGAATGCCTGTAACCTAACAGGTCTTGGGACGACTGAGGGCACCTTGGGGATGTAACCCGTTATCTAAAGGCACTGGCCATACCTGGAGTAAACTCCAGGAAGGAGTGGGACACAGAGAGGGCTGCATGTCTTTGACTCTCTTTAAAAAGCAAACAGCTAATTAGAATGCAGTGTTAATAGTGAGACCACCGACCACCATGGCCAGCATCTCTGGGCAATTGATGTGCCACAGTAGATGGGGCCCTTTCCATAGATCTTGGGTGGGGGGATGCAGAGCCCATGAGGGATGCATCCTTCATAAGCATGACGCAACAAGCGGGAACTCTAGCATGGAGCCCTAAAACAGAAACCCAGGATCTCTCCAAACATCTAAGGCACGTAGGCATTGCCAAGTAGCCTTGATCATACAGAGGGAGATGCCCTTCCATGAGAACCCATGGGTCCTCAGCCACCACTGAAGGGGTCTTAAGTACAGGAGGCCAAGTGGAATAATAGGAGAGTGCTTACTTCCTGTTCCATGACCAAAGCCTGGTTGGTTCCCACCAGAGTGGGAAGGACTCTGTCAAAGCGGGGTGGACGAAACCCAAATTAAATTGAATAGCCTTGCTTTTCAGTGTGCAGGACCCACTGAGACATGTCTGAGCTTTCCAGGCTGCCAGGTAGTCTCTTAAGGGTATCAGTCTTTTGAGACTGACCTCTGGTATGCCTAGAGCCGGGGCAACACCTTGATGCGGATTCTTCTGGACCACTATGAGACCGGGTAAAAATGGCGGAGGATGCTCAATGCAGCTGGCCTTGTATGAAAGCACATTCCTTGGCAGGGTTTACAGACCAGATCCCTGAGGGAGCTGGGACAGGACGAGAACCGAGTAATGCGGTGCAACGTGCCCCCTCATGGTCAAATCCCTAGAATGTCCTATGTCAAGACATTTTGGTCAAAGATAACAGTCCTCAAATCTGCCACTTCCTGGGGCTTTGACCCAGAGCGCCACGCAGGATCCATGACAGGGGGAGTGCGCAGCGTAATGCTAAATTTCTGTGCCTCCCGATGGGTGGCTGTGTTACGAAGGGGCTTGGTGGGGAGTGTCAGGGTCTTAACGAATAATAAGATAAGACATACCTTTATTCGTACCACAGAGGGGAAATTTCTCTATGCGACAATTTGCGAGAGATAGCTGGCCAGCGTATCCTTAAACCCAGGGCATTGACCCATAATCACACATTTCCAGTCCCACTTTGTTGGAGAACAACTAGTATAGACACTAAAGAGGTGGGGGTTGTGGCTTACTGTAACCAGAGCACTGCTCTGCCTCAGCAAGCAGATATGCGCAGATTATGCAGAATGTGCAGAGAATCTGCGCTGAATGTGTGGAGATATGTGCTGAATGCGTGCTGAATGCGTGCAGAATATGCACAAATGTGCGCAGCTGACTCCCTCTTGAACCGACCTAAAGTGCTTTGCTCCCAAGCAAGCCACACCCATAGCTCCTTAAAGCCTAGCTCGCAAAGACCCCTCTCCTCAGAGGAAGAGAGGTGGAGCTGAATGCTCTTGTCACAGGGGAAGAAATGCTAAAAGGCATGTGAGCGAGTGCTGGACCAGGCAGGTGAGGTTGGAGAAAGGGACAAGCCCATCTCGAAATCCTCTGCAAGGTCTATTTGGGAGCCCCAGGAACTGGTGCCGCACCGCCTCAGTGAAAATGGGACCAGAACCGTGAGGAGCACGGGCACCCTCCTTGAAGAGTGCTTCCTCGAAAACCGACCTACCGTGTTCCGCTCACAGTTGGCTTGGATTTGTATTTTTTCTTTTGACAAACAATAGACAAACAATTCAACATGAAATATGCACAGAGCGCTTTATAAACAAACAGAAGCTTGCACCGGCCTTACTTCATGTGCGTTTTATAGCTTCCTGACGCCGCGCATCCAATTTGACTGATAACACATTATTTCAGAGCGTGGACAATCCGGTCGAGTTCCCATTGTTTTCAGTGTAGATGTCATAGATGCTAGTATTATTATTGTTTTTTATTTAATTAATTAATGTAATTAACCCATTATTTTCAACTAAAATATGACTATTTTTTGCAATATGAAATGCCAACACGATAAAATCTTTTATAAGTGGTTTTCATTTTCTTTCAAAGCAGCACTAGAATGTTGTAGTAATGCTGCAAATGACTTGAGATTTCAACTCCAACTTCTTTTTTTACTTATAAAAAACAAAAAAGCCCCCTCCTACTACATGCAATATGCAATAGTTTTCTCTGTGAAAAAACTGTGAATTCCTTTCCTGTTGACAGAGTGATGTCAAATCACCATGGATGCACACAGCAACAAAAGTAAACAAAGCAGTATTTTTTTCTTTAAATGGGTTAAGCTATATATACACAAGTATTTGTCTACAACATAAAGGCATGTGTATACTGTATCACTCAATCATAGTGAGCTGGCTATATTGTTACTAACAAAAGCTAAACATGGAGGTGTCCATGACAGCTGTTGTTGCAATATCAAGCACTGCATTTCCACTTACAATAGTAGAAAGCAACACAATGTTAGCTCTCTGTTAGCTTTAGTTGTTGGAAGGCAGCTTAAATTTTCTTATCGGTAGATGGAAAAAAAAAAAAACAATTCCATGACAAAGGTTTTGCAGGCACAAAATATACATATAAAAAAGCGTGTCAGTAGACCTTTTTACACTTCCATGTTAAGGATGTTAAAGCATACTGTAAGTACTGTAGCATCTCAGAATGTACATTAAGGTCATGAACAGGCAGGAAATATACCCTGAAATCATTGCAGCATCCATGTAGCTCTTTTCACAAAAACATATATACTGATCAGTTCCTAGCAAACGGGCATTTAATTCTTAAATTTGTCGTTTTCTATTACATCAGAACTGTTTTTGTTAATGAGCATAGCACAAATACATCAGAAATTACACTACATAACATTAAACAAGATAGAAATTACAGTTTTAATACATTGAACAGGTGCAACAATGACCTTTTTTCTTTTTTATAAAAACAACAACAGTCCTCTTTACTGCCCTTTTTACTTGTGACAGCATTGATTTTGAACTTAAATATATTTTTGCACAGCCCTGTGCGGTATCCACTTACCATCAGTCTATCAGAGGGCAACTAATTATCTTGTCATTTTCTCTAAAACAATGCATTTTCATGCTTTATATTTTAAAGGGCAACAAATTTATCACATCACATTTATAATTTTAAATCGTACCTCAAATAAATATAGAAGTTAATTTAATTACAAAGTAAATTATAACGGATTTAAAAAAGAATGAATTATCTAAGGAAATGATTGCTAACAAACACAGAACCTATACTAACAGCATTTACACTCCTACTAAAATTTGTCAAATTCCTATTCTTTAACATTATTCATAGGAAAATCCCTCATTTTGACTAAATGAGGGATTTTCCTATGAATAATGTTAAAGAATAGGAATTTGACAAATCCCCTTTAGATCACAACTGAGCAATTGAGCATGCAAATGAACTGGCCTCAAACAAAGTAACTATCTTATGAAAAGACCACTCTAGGTAGACTGATCTAGTCTGTGGATTTCCTCTAACAAATTTAGTCACTAATTAGTAGCTTGAAGTTAAAAGTGTGCCTCTACAAATCTAACAAGCGCTCTTATTGTTGCTTTCATTTCTTTGAGTGCTGTCCTCTTGTAGAATCATAATGTCATGTACTTGTTTTCTGCTATTTTTGATTTTGTTCAAATAATGTGAAATAATGTGTGTAATCAGTCAAAAATTGGAGGCTGGCCGTCACATGTCCTGCTGGGCACTTTTCGAGGTGGGTGCCCTAGCTCCTTCCAGGTCTAGCCCCGCTCTCGCCGAGGCAGAGCGCTGTGCCAGCTCCTGGGGTTTGCAGATAGACCTTGCAGAGGGTTTCGAGACGGGCATGTCCCTATCTTCATCCTCACCTGCTCGGTTCAGCGTTTGCTCGCAAGCCTTGGAAGCACGCCTTTTGGCAGATTCTTCCCCCGGAAGCAGAGGAGCTTCGGAGTTTGTAACACGTGCTGTTGCCAAGCTCGATATAACTTGGCCGGCTCATGAGCAGAAAGTGCTTTCATCTAGTAAATTAGATGACGCTTTCTGATACCCGTGTCACAACCTCCACGTCGAAGTCTTCCCTTTTTTCCTGACCTGCACACTGAGGTGTCCAGGTCATGGGTTAAACCTTATTTAATATAAACCTTATATTATACTATTTACCAGCAGGAAAACAGGAGGGCTTAGACGAAAAGGTCCTGACACAGGATTTTCTGGGGATCTGGCCATGAAGGGGAGAGCCACACCACTCTATCCAGTGCCCACCTTGTCCCGGCCACCTTTAGGGACTTGGCCCATTAACCCTACCACCCTCGGTGCTTTAGGGCATGGCCAGCTCTCTCTCCTTGGTCTCCACCCTGCATCGTTGTGGTCCAGGAGATCTAGGTCAGCTGAACCGCTCTCTCATGAGACAGCTTCAAATCAGACTGGTAGGTCATGGTAGATCGTACCTTCTCAGAGAAAGTTCCTGAGGTTCGCTTTCAGGGCTGCAGCTTACCAATACCGGGAAATTTGGTGTGGCCTTGCCCTTTCACCCCGTACCTTCACAAAGTGTGTGGAATCTCTGGTTCCCCTGAGGTCTCAGGGCATCCAAATCCTCAACTACATCGAAGATTGTTTGATCCTAGCTCAATCAGAGCAGTTGGCGGTCCGGCTTCGAGATGACGTTTTTGCCCACATGAAGGCGTTGGGGTTTCGGCTGAACTCCGGGAAGAGTGTGCTTTCTCCATTACAGATAACCACCTATCTCGGTGTCATATGGGATTCGACTATTTTGCGTGCGCAGCTTTCCCCTGCCCGCATTGTGGCCATCCTTACAGCCGTCAGGAAGTTTAGAGAAGGGCAGCCTCTCACTGTCAAGCAGTTCCAAAAACTGTTAGGGCTTATGGCAGCTGCGTCCAGTGTGATTTTACTTCGCCTGCTGTACATGAGACCCCTTCAGTGGTGGCTCAGTACCCATGGGTTCTTATGGAGGAGCAACCCCTTCTGCACCATCAAGGTCATGCGGCTATGCCTACGTGCCTTAGATGTTTGGAGAGATCCCCGGTTCCTATATCTAGGCCCTGTGCTGGGAGTCCCCGGTCGTCGCTTAATGCTTACGACGAATGCGTCCCTCACGGGGTGGGAAGTGATCATGAGCGGTCGCTTCACCCGAGGTCTGTGGGAAGGGCCCAATCTACATTGTCACATCAACTGCCTAGAGATGCTGGCCATGCTTCTAGCACTGAAGCATTTCATCTCAGACCTCAAAGGTCACCAGGTGTTGGTCTGTACGGACAATACTGCGGTGATCTCCTACATCAACCATCAAGGAGGTCTGCGTTCGCGCCCCCTGTGCAGGCTGGCGCACCAGATCCTCTTTTGGGCCCAGTGGAAACTCCTCTCATTGAGAGCGGTTTACATACCGGGCCAGTTGTACAAGGCAGCAGACACCCTGTTGAGGCAGGGGTTGAGACCTGGGGAATTGCGACTCCACCCCAATGTGGTGGAGCAGGTTTGGGAGAAATTCGGAAGAGCCCAGGTGGATCTGTTCGCGTCTCGGGAGACGTCGCACTTTGCCCTTTGGTTCTCCCTTACTCCTCTTGCTGGGGCTGGACGCCATAGCTCAGGTGTGGCAAAGGCTGCATCTGTACACCTTTCCCCTCCTCGTGCTGCTTCCAGGAGTTCTGGAGAGAGTTCGCCGGGACGGAGTCCGTCTTCTCTTGGTAGCTCCAAGGTGGCCAAGCAAATCATGGTTCACGGACCTGGTAACTCTCCTCGATTACCTTTCATGGGAGGGTATGTAACCCTAGTTCCCTGAGGGAACGAGACGATGCGTCTCTATGCCACACCTCCGGCGTCCCTGCAGCGCTTCCTTCTTCCTTACAGAAGCTGCCGCTGCCCTCACTCATATGCGTTTTATACTCCTGGTCGTGACGTCACCTCATCGGTGATGGCCAGCATCCAATTTTTGACTGATTACACATATATTTCAGAGCCTGAACACTCGGGCGCGTTCCCAAAGCGTTTCAACACAGCGTCTTGTTCCCTCAGGGAACTAGGGCTACATACTTAACCTAGAGACGTTATATATGATTCTGATCTTGTTTATGGCCATCATTTAATAATGCAATGTTTACAAGGTGGTGGAGCTGTCAAGCATGGTCTGGATACTGAATCTGAATCTGGCAATCCCAGACTCCACTCTTGTGACTTTGTTGAGGAAACATTAACTACAAATTCACAACTCACTGCTCACAGATGTTTGTGGTTCATCCCCTTGAGCAACTCAAAAAACTTTCTTCTATCATCCCTGAATTTTGTTCCATGATTGCATCTCAGTTGGTGTGCCGGTCCTCCGATGGCTATAAACACACAAAGTGGGTTCATGAAATTGTCTGTTGTCAGGTCCTCTAGTGTCTCTATATATACAGGTTTAGAGCACAAGCAGCTGAACAGCAACTCATATATTTATAATTCCTTTATAACCTTCTTTGCAAAAAAAATCCCAAAAAAATCAATACCTGAGAATGCAAAGCAGGAGATGTTTCTGTTCTCTCTCCTGGTAGATCTGTCACCTCGGTTGCTCTTCTGGATCTTCTACATTCTACATACTTGTAGATGTGTAAAGAGACTACACTCCATAGATCTATATTCCATTTGCACACAACTCATTCATGGTCATGCCTTTTCCTTGGTGGTATACACTTTCACTATGAGCAGCCTTGAGATAGTCAGCAGCCTGCTATAAGCTACACTTGCTTTCCCTAGGACAATGCCCTGTTTCACTTACTGCATGGAGATTAGATATTAGATATACCATATCCACGGAAACTTGTTTCTGAAAAATTGTGAAGCTCCTGCAGCACAACCTTGTCGAAGTTTGATGAATGGTAACTTCTTTGGATCTTCAGGACTGCTAATGCAGGCAAGTTTCTAAGCCATAGCTCCCACTGTGGCAGAATGAGCTTGGGAAGATATTCATCCCAGCTTGACTTTTCCCTGCACAGCACCTGAAAATTCTGTTTGCCACCTAGTAAGAAGGAGCAACAAATCCCAGTGGATTCTCGACTATAACTCTGAACTGGAATTCAATGAATCACGAAATCCAAGTAGTTATTCAATATGAAGTTCTTCTAAAATGGTCTAGATGTCTAGATCTCTGGCATATTTTGGCACATTCTTTAGGCGGCATTCTGGAAAGCACTTCGTTATTACACACAGCACATTTTTCCAGTCAAACATTTCATGTTTTGCATAAGGCTCTTGCCTCCTTCACAAGATGTACAGCTTTGGCAGGCGATCACACACTTGTTAAGCCATCATCAACGTAAATGGTTCTCTGGATAAACTTGTTGGACTCGTCATTTCCTAAACATTTTCTAAACTTTCCATGACACTGTGATGTCAAAAACTTTGAGTTTTATGCTGTACACATTGGGTTTGGAACCTTTGGCATCAGCATACTTTTGGGCTTTTATGTCATTTATGGACTAAATATAATCCTTGTGGTACTCTTTTCTCATTCTACACTCCAAGGAGATGAGCCTGTGGACAGCACACTGTTTATTATCTGGGAGACTAGGTTTGTTACTCTTTCTCTCACTTTTGATAATAAGAGCATGTCTCATGAGAAACCTAGTTATCATCTGCACTGTGATCTGAGAAGTTGAATTTAAGTGCCTTAAGTACATCAGTTGGAATGATTTCGAAGATTGGATCATTGTACATATGGCTCCCCAGACAGAACTCTTTGGGAAAAAGGGCTTATTGAAATTATAGTAGATCAAAAGTCCTACATTGCAATCTAAGGAGGGTGGAACCTTTTCTGTCAATTGCTCCAGAGGCCATTTTAGAGCTTTTCACAAAGCTGGGATATGCAACCTGTTTGCTGGAATAGACTCTCGTGTGAAAACAGCTGGCAGTATGATTCTTTTCTCAGAGCTGTATCCTCTCACATGCAGATTCATCAATTTCTGACAAGATATTACTGTTGATCTTGCTGACATTGTAGATAGCTACAAACTGACATTTACTTTGTTTGTTTCGATCTATTGTGCTATGTCATCAAAAATAAAGGTGACATCACTCTGTGTCCAAAAGAGGGGCATGTGAAATTCTAACAGAGAGTAATTGTTCATTTTCAGCACCCTCAGGGGACTGCTGTAGTATCTTTATCCTCTGCACTTCAAAAGCGTGGTAACCACTATCCTGATACTGTTGACACAAAAATTGCAAGCTCTGCAAGTTATTTTAGAGTTTCTGCAAGAAATATTTATTTCAGGTACAGGTCCTGCTACGCCTAGGGCTCATTATGTCATTTTGGCTTCTCAAGCTCTGATTATCGGGGTCTGTGTAGGCAATAGGGCTGCAACAACTAATTGATAAAATCAATAATAATCGATAATGAAATTTGTTGTCAACGAATGCCATTATCGGTTAAGTGGGCTGCTTACATGTTAGCATGACAGCAAATTGAACATAGCCGCTTGCGAAATGGAGCACAATACAGGTCAACAAGCAGCAGGAAAAAGTCTGCGTCCCAAGTCATCAAAAGCATGGGAGCTTTTTATATAAACGCAACAAAGAACTTGCAAATGATCCAAAGTTGAGCTTGTGTGGCATGGAAGTACCGCAGTGATGCACAAGCACATGAAAAGAAAACACACTGGTATCACTGATGAAGGCAAAACATCAGCACGTTAAGCAAAAATTGCATATCCTCATCATGTCAAAATGGTATAGTTTAATGAAGTGCTATTGTGTAAACTGTTTGTTTGCTTACTTCAGGACAGTCGCACTAGATCTGTTCTGGCATGACTCGTGAGCACCAGTTTGCACAATCACCTCACGAGCAACATAGTGATGGATTTAATTAAAATGTTGAGAACAAACACTTAATCTAAAAGCAGCTAATAACAGCAGCAGTACATGATTACATTTTAGCCACTGTTTGCTTATGCATTTGTACACCAATCTATATTTTAATATTTTTTTTAATCAAACCTGTTAGCTTTCTGTGTTTCTCCATTCCATTCTCTTTTAATAGCATTTGTCTACAACAGTTAACTTATATGTTTTTAAAAGGCTTTACTACGTTCAAATGCTTGTTTTCAATGTATGTATATTTAATGTATGCATATATATTACTCAATTATTGTACAAAATGTAATTAACTATATATTCTAGATGCTAATATATTTACAATTGAAATAAAATGTTTGTATTTTTTTAAACAATGTTGATTTACCCAAATTACTTCACCTTTCATACTGAAATGCTGTTTTGTTTTTTTACAGAAAGAAATAACCCAGCATGAGAGAATTTGTTTAGAGTAAAAATCTCCCATGCCTTCTTCAACAAGCAGCCACTATAAGCTTTATAATGTCAAAATTAAAAATAGTTCAACTCAATATGTATTTTATACATAAATATATATATATATATATATATATATATATATATATATATATATATATATATATATATATATATATATATATATCATCAGATTAACCGATTATCAAAATAATTGTTAGTTGCAGTCCTAGTAGGCAACCATTTTATCTTTGGAGCGACTAAGCCGAACACCAGTGGGACAGTCCCTGCATGGGACTTGGCTGTAGTGGTTGAGGCTCTGGTTGGGACCATTTTAACCACTAGAGTCAGTGCCTGTCAAGCTTTTGATTCTAAAGTTGGGTTTTTAATGAATATCACTTCTCTGAAGAGAATTGGGGATTGGCAGGCTCTGTCAGTCTTGTCATCCTGCCTAGACTTTGCCCATGGGCTGTTCAAAGCTATTTTGCATCCGCACCCTAACTATCTGTTCTATGTTTAAAGCTTTAAGACTTCACCTATTCCTACTATGCCCAGTACATGCTCTTCAGAATTACGTTCACCGCACTAGCCAGTGGCATACGGCTTTTCATATGCTATGGGGGCTGCAACCAGAGGTGGCTGCCCTAGACAAACTCTGTCACACTGGGTAAGGGATGCCATTGCCCTAGCCTACGAAAGCAACGGAAGGCTGAACCTATAGGAGTCAGAGTCAATTTAACCAGAGGGATTGCATCCTACAAGTCTCTAGCAAGAGATGCCCCTTGCAGCAAGTATGCAATGTGGCAGGCGGGTCCTCCTTGCACACATCAGGTTTTAAAGTTTCTATGTCCATGCTAGTATGTCCTCGAGTCTACCTTCCAAAGCCATGTCTGAGACCTCAGAAATTTTTGTGCACACTACACAACTTTAAGGAACACTTTCAGTGCAGCAGCTTGGTATTCTCCTTCCCATAGCATTATGAATGCAGCATCGAGTGAAGCTTTTGATCGGGAACGCCTTGTGTTACTTGAGTGTAAATCTGTGCCCTGAAATCGCAGGAACGAGATGCTACACCTAAATGCCGCACTGCGTGCATGTCCGAAAGTCTCTTAAGACAAACCCGAAGGTGTGTCCATGTCCCATCTATTTATAGCCTTGCAGGTGCATGTATTTAGATGAGGTCACCTGCCGAGATTTTTTTTAAACAAAATTCCTTGCATGTTTGACACACATGCTTCACGACCGGTCAAACAAAGAATGTTTCCATAGTGTTAAGAAACACAGCATCTCGTTCCCACTTTTTCAGGGAACAGGGTTACATTAAAGTAACCTGAGACGGTTTTGTGAATATTTTGGTTTGCCACTTTCCATACTTTTAATTGCAACTAAAATTTGCTTCCCTTGAAAGAAAGATTACAGACAATGTGACTTGTGGGTAACCAGAATTTGCTTCTCTGACTTTTATCACTTTGCGGTTCTATCTGGATACTAACCAATCTGGGAACTTCAGTTGGATTTTTTATTCTCATAGAAGTCATTGAGGCTTTACTGGTCATTTTTTTTGTATGAAGCAGCCTGAAGTGAAAGGCAGCACTTTATTTGTTTTTTCAGCCATCCATAGTAGTTACTAAAGCCAAGCTAAATCAGTAAGTAATTAACATTTGAAAGTAAGGAACAGCAAAACAAAAACACTGTTTGTTTTTTAAGAAAACCACAGTATATAATGAAAAGAACTTAGTATTAAATAAAATACATTTAAAAGCAACGAAGAAAGACTCAGTGACATAATTTGCAATAATTTATGGGATTGCTTGTTCCCTCATAAAAGGCAGTAAATACAGTAAATACACTTTTTTCCTTTGCTTTGAAATGTCATGCCATGACTTTTTGTCTAAGGATTTTCTTAAAATTCTATGGATAAAATAAATGGAAAATGTCCTTTGTAGGACCAAGGCCATTTTTATAGTAGGTGTTCAATGTTCAGCTTCTATTTACTTTTGTTTCACTTTTTTCTTTTATTTTTTATATGATATTTCTTTCACTGTAATGTGACTTTGTGATGCTGTGTTTTTTAATGTGCACTTTTGTCTTTTTCTGCTTTTATAGGTCTAATTGTTTTGCAAAAGGTATTAGACACAGCAGCAGAGCGTAACTGGCTGGTGACCTCAGTGAATGTGGAGACCATGACCGAAGCATCCTTTCTTAAAGTCTTTCAGGACCTAGACAAGAGGAAGGAAGGCCAAATCATAATTGATTGTGAGCTTGAGCGCCTCAACTCCATCCTAAAAAAGGTAAACAGTCATTCTCTTCTTCTATGACCAGGAAAAGGAAAATACTGTACCTACCACCTCAGATACTTGCGGTGTGAACATAAAAAATGGTTCAGTTGAAGAAATAAGATGCCATGCTGCCATTCTGTGCATTCGAAAAGTATTCAGATTCCCTTACCTTTTTTACATTTTATGTTGCAGCCTGATACTACAATTGTTCAAAGAGGTTTTTCTTTTTCATTAATCTACACTCAGTACCCCATAATGATAAAGTGAAAAGGAAGAAAGCACAGCAGGGATGCAAAAAATGTGGCCTGGAGATGCAGTGTCTTGTTTTTTCTGGAAACCATGGTTACATAAGTAACTTGGAGATGTTCTCCTTCAGGAACACAAGCTGCATAACAACGCTTTGGGAACGAGAGTCTAATCCTGTCAGACTGACCAGTCCCTGCCTAGTATGGATGGGCACATCTAGGGTGAAAGACAGAGTGGCCAGGAGTGGCACTGTGGTCAAGGCTATAAAAACTGACAAAGGTCAGCGGGGTGGCCAGCCAAGACAATGACCATGTCCTATGCAGACACTGGCTGGTACCATGGATAAAAAATGTGTCACCAATGGGTTCTTACCCAGCGACTGCCCCATGAAAATGGCATCCATGTCTTCAGCACCATTCATATTACATCACTTCATTACCACAAACTGTTTATGTACTGTCTTCAACATGTGTTAGTGCTTTGACAGTCAGATAAACTCCCTTCCCTCACACGACTCTGAAGACAAGAAGTTTATTTGCCCAAAAGTTTAATGGTCTTGGGTATGGAGTGAAACTACAAAGATTACAAAAATATATGGCGATTAAAGAGAGCCATCATTACCGATGCCCGCATGGAGCACTCACTACTTCCTGATTCACATAAATAAAAGAATTAAAGCGACATTAAAACTTGCCACTAGAAGGAGCTTTAAACCAAAATAAATTGAACAGGCTAATTAGTGCTATGGATAACATTAAAGAATTACAGACATTAATAATTAAATGTGTTAACAAATTAAACACAAAATAAAGAATCTGTAACAACAAACTAGTTCCAACACAGTTTACATGCCGTGTTTGCACATGTTTTTTGGATTGCTGCTATTGCTTTTTTGCACAACATTTTGTTTACATTTTTGTTATTTAAAATGTTCACTTTACGTATTTTACACACCGCAGTGTGCAATATACAACAGGTTTACTGGCGGCTCTATTTTGTGTTTTGTGTATTTGTCTTACAATGTCTTGTGTTGCCTTGCACTGTCTTGTGTTGTCTTTGCACTGTTTGAACCAGGTTGCACATGATGCACTTTGTGTGGCAAGGACACTTACTAGTCCTTAGCCCTGTGTTTTCTGTGATTGTTGTTGTATGTAGCACCAGGGTTCAGAAGGAATGTTGTTTAATTTCACTGTGTAATGCATCAGCTATAAATGGTTGAAAAGCTTCTTGACTTAAAATAGCTTGGCCGGAAGAAAAGTGAAAGCAGCGCACACCCAGTAAGCTCGATGAACGTTTCCTGCATCCCCCGTCACTGCCTGCATGCCGGAGCCTACCATTCTTCCCCAACCTGCACACCAAAGTGTCCAGGTCCTGCGAGACTCCGTACAGGGCCCGTAGCTTTTTCCAATGAACCTTGCTGTACGTGAACGTAGTAGGGTTCAAGGAGTGCGGCTATGGGGCGATGCCTAAGGTGGAAGAGATGTTAGCTAGCTATCTCTCCCCGGTAAAGCATCATTGCTAAGGCCCCGATATTGCCTAGTAAATTGTTGAGAGCCACTTCGGTCTTAGTGAGCAAGGCTTAGGGTCAGGCTGTGGGTTGCTTTCACACGATAAGTGTGTTGCAGGCATAACAGGCTAACCTGCTGCGAGGAATTCAGCTCTGGGGCTGATGATTTAACGAGTTACGTCGCGCTGCCGATCTAGCCCACCAAGGAAACAGCATGGGATGTAGGTCTGTCTGAGCCCCCCTTGGTGCCTAATGCCAAAGTGGCATTAGGTACTTGTCTGTAAAGGCAATATCCTCCCTGAAGAGGCTTGGGTACCAACAGGCTCTTTCTATGGCCCCGTCTCTCCTGGAGTTTGCCCCTGGCATGGCCAGTGCATTTCTCTACCCTAAACCTGGGTACGTACCTAAGGTGGCTGTGGCTCCCTTACGACCTGTCGTGCTGCAGGTATTCTGCCCTCTTCCTTTCCAAAGCCCCCGACCAGGAGAAGCAAAACCGGCCGAGGATGAGTCCATGGACGAAGTCGGAGAAGCTGTTTGTCTGCTATGGCCCTTATAGGAAAAGTTTTCCTGTCAATAATCAGATTCTCAGTTAATGGATTATGGATGCCATTTCATTATCATATGAGTCCTTTGGTCTTCCTGCTCTGTTTGGAGTCAAGGCTCACTCCACTCGGAGTGTGGTGGCCTCTATGGCCTGGTCCAATGGAGTACCATTTCAGGACATCTGCAACAATGCGGGCTGGTCCACCACGCTGACCTTTGTCAGGTTTTATGACCTTGACCCTAGAGCCACTCCCAGCTCCTCTGTCCTGGTTCTGCTCACACACACAAGTCAGTAACTGGTCAGTGTGGCGCGATTGGACACTCGTTCCCAAAGCATTGTGACGCAGCTTGAGTTCCCAAAAGGGGAACATCTTTAGGTTACATATGTAACCCTAGTTTCCTGAGGGAACGAGACGCTGCATCACAACACTTTTTGAACGCTTACCTTCTCTTTTTTAGAAGCTGGCATTGCTCCACTGCTTGCGCTTTTCGTAGCCTCCTTGTTGCGACATCGCTCCGCCGGTGATGTCACGCTTTGCCGTTAGCCAGAATTCACACGTGATTTAGAGTGTGAGCAAACGCGGAGGCGTTACCAAAGTTCTCAGGACCTCAGTCAGGGTCTTAGGTTTACCTTCCTACATTACAACAACCCTAAGCGCACAGCCAAGACAACACAGGAGTGTCTTAGGGACAACTCTGTGAATGCACTAGAGTGGGCCAGCTAGAACCCGGGCTTTTTTTTTACTTTGATCCTGTTGAACATCTTTAGGCGGGACATAAAAGTGGTTGTCCACCTACAGTTCCCATTCAACCTGACCCAGCTGGAGAGGATTTGCCATTAAGAATGGCAGAAAATCCCTCAATCTAGGTGTGCGGAGCTTGTTACGTCATAGCCCCAAAAAAACCTTGAGGCAGTAGTTGCTGGCAACTACTAAAGGGTGCTTTGAATAAGTACAGAGTAAAAAGTCTAAAAACGTATTTACATATGATTGTAACATACTTACTGGTTCCGCTCTGGAAGAAAGAGAGACAGGCAAAAGATCACCAAGCAGAGCTTTCTTTTATTGATTTTCGTTTTTACCCCAACGCTTTCCATTCCAGTATTCATGGTGGGGCTCACCAACACACTCGCGGTTTGGCGTCCGCCTGTCTCACTTACGGATCGGCAAGCTTTCCATTACTAGTGTCTGTCTGAGTTTTCTTGCGGACTAGCATGCCTTTCCCTGCCATCCGCCCAAGTGCACTCGCTGGCCGGCACGTCTTTCACCAGCGCCCACCCGCACTCTGTCACCGTTCGGTGACACGTCCGTTCGTCTCTCTGCTTGTTGGCTCTCTCCCTGAGGCTGGTCTCTCGCTCTTCTTCATTGGCGTCGCCGGAATAAAACAGAGCACACTGATTAGGCTTATCAGCTGCAGGTGTTTCTTACCACTCGCTCACTGCTGGCACAATAATATTTTAGTTTTATGTAATTATTTAATAAAAAAAATTTACAGACATTTCTAGAATTCTGTATTCACTTTTATTCAATGAAGTGAAATACCCCATATGTAGTGAAAATTGAAAAAAGTAAAGGTGGTCTGAATACTTTCTAAGTAACAAAGCTGGTTAATTTTACTCCACTCCATTTAATGTGTTATCATTTAAAGAATCATATCACTGTCAAACTTAGATGCTATTTTGAAAGGCAAATCTTAAAGTTTTCAACGAGCCTGTGGCTATGGTTATTAAATAAGGGCTTGTCACATGATAAACATACAGAGACATTCATCACCTCTTGTCACCCATCCTGAGGAAGAGTAGGAAGCTTCTTGAAACTTAAACTGTAATTAACTACTCACTACCTTCTAAAGATCCTTTCCACGTTTTATTTTAAAATATACGATTGGATTAGTATTTTACAGTACGGTGATAAGTAATCACTGATGGTTATTGGTACAGTTTCAGTTTTTTCCTTCTTTTTGAATAAAAAATAAACAAACACTATAGTGGTTATAGGAAGACATTTTCAAGTCATTTTGAGTTTCAAGTTGGAATTGGCTTTGTTTTGCCTGAAGGTGGCCTGAAGGGAAAGATTTTTGCTGAGATCATTATTAATAACTAATGCCACTGTCTGTCATGCCCTCAAGATAGCATGTGCTCTAAAATCATTATATTAAATACTACATGGTTTGGATTTACTTACCTGCTGTGTATTCATTCATTTATTAAATCATAATCACTTTATCCTGGTGGGGCTGAGGTGGATTCAGACACCAATGTTTGTACAGTAGACTCATTATTCAACACAAGGAGCACACAGTAACCCATCAAAATTGAACCAGGGAGTTTATTTTTTTTTAATCACAGTGATGATATCAGTGATTTAGTAAACAACTATTGTTTTCTTGTCTGACCTGCTTTATATGTCTGTTTTCAGAAGATTCTATACGTATTGTTGAACTGGCTATGCCCAATGCTTGCATTTTGTTTGTTTACTTTTCCCCTCTTCTCTCATCTTCAAAATAGCTTGCTATTCTACCATACTATTTTCATTCTCTCTGATCTTCATGTTGGTCTATCTTCATAGTTGTAACCCATGGCTTATTAGGCAGACAGTAGCTCTAAATACGCATTTAGGGCCATCAATTCATCAAGTACTTCTTTCATTAATTTTAAATGCACATACAAAAACAAAGATATAAAAACAAAAGACAAATAATTAGACCCTTAAATAAGATTGATATAACCTGAGCATAAACACAGATAAGCATGAAAGACAGCATGAGACAGTGAGTATCAATCTTAATCTGTCTAGGTACACACATGTTCAATTTCTTGTTCCTCACACACACAATAAAAATTATTATATATATAAATATATTATGTATATTATTTTCATATACATGTTTTAGCAAACATTTTCCTTTATCGTCACAAACACACACACACACACACACACACACACACACACACACACACACCATAAGTGTTTGCTAATATAGGTATTCAAATTAACACATGTGCACACATTCTCTGCTTGCCATGTTTTTTTCTTACATGCCCACCCTTTTGCAATGATACACATTTAAGCATATTATGGTTCAGCTCACTTCATTGCCCAGAAAGTGAGTCAGCAAAGCAAACAGCTCAGATTGAAGGGTTTGGAATGTTAATGTGTTCCTCCTCCATTAGTGCATGACTCATACTTTTCCAGCATTGGTGCTCCCTGTGTTTAACTTAGCTTTGTTTCTCTTTTTGTTTATTTATAACAGGATATTTTCATAATTCCTGTCATTTGTTGTGAAAATATATTCATTTCTATAAAAACATTACTAGCTTTTGCACTAAATAGGATGTGATGTAGGAGTTAACTTGCATTTTTTTGCAATTTATTTCATTGCTTTTTTAATAATGATTTTCGGTGATTGTTTTAAATAAATGCTAATATAAATATATATATATATATATATATATATATATATATATATATATATTTGGAAGTTAAAATTAGAGGCAAATATCTGATTTTGGATTTCTTGTTGCATTGCTGTCTATGTAATTTCAGACATGATTTAAAAAATGCATAGAAAAGACTCACTAGCAAATAGAATCTGTAATTGCCTTTCATTCATAATTTTAGTGGACACGTTAATTTGTGATCTTGATCATGATTATTTGAAACAGTTTTTTAGTTGTTTGTTTCATTGACTTTTAATGGCTTAACTACAACTAAGTGCCTGTAATGAGTACACTTTGAAAATAATTATGCTTTACTCTTCTGTTTTCTAGATTTTAGACCTGGGAAAAAACATCAAGAGCTATCACTACATACTGGCAAACCTGGTAAGTTTAAAATCTACGCTTGCTTTGCCGGCCTAATGGTGGCTAGTATAGCACAAGTATTCTTGTTTGGGTTGACCAGTTTCCCAAAAAAGCCTCCAGAACCATTTGGACCTACACATTTTTTTTTTTGCTAATTTCCATAATATACAAAACCTTCACAACTACTCAGCAGAATATAACTCTTAAAATTATCAAACAATGTCAGAATGTCTAAACAATATGGAGGAAGAAGAATGATAGTACCGTCCCAAGAACACCATCCCTACTGTGAAGCATGGGGGTGGTAGCATTATGCTTTGGGGGTGTTTTTCTGCACATGGGACAGGGCGACTGCACTGTATTAAGGAGAGGATGACCGGGGCCATGTATTGCGAGATTTTGGGGAACAACCTCCTTCCCTCAGTTAGAGCATTGAAGATGGGTCGAGGCTGGGTCTTACAACATGACAATGACCCGAAGCACACAGCCAGGATAACCAAGGAGTGGCTCTGTAAGAAGCATATCAAGGTTCTGGCGTGGCCTAGCCAGTCTCCAGACCTAAACCCAATAGAGAATCTTTGGAGGGAGCTCAAACTCCGTGTTTCTCAGCGACAGGCCAGAAACCTGACTGATCTAGAGAATATCTGTGTGGAGGAGTGGGCCAAAATCCCTCCTGCAGTGTGTGCAAACCTGGTGAAAAACTACAGGAAACATTTGACCTCTGTAATTGCAAACAAAAGCTACTGTACCAAATATTAACATTGACTTTCTCAGGTGTTCAAATACTTATTTGCAGCTGTATCATACAAATAAATAGTAAAAAATCATACATTGTGATTTCTGGATTTTTTTTTTTTAGATTATGTCTCTCACAGTGGACATGCAACTACGATGACAATTTCAGACCCCTCCATGATTTCTAAGTGGGAGAACTTGCAACATAGCAAAAAAAATTGTTAAGATGGTCATTCTTAGCTGTTGGTAGAATATTAAATAATCCATGAATAACATTTTTTAATTGCTTTCATTCCTTGGAACAGTCAGATCACAATTTGGACAGTGACCATTTTTGTACTTTTACTTCTTTCCACAAAAACAATGGATCTGAAAAAGCATTCAATATGCAGTTGAAGTATAGACAGTTTTATTTCAAGGGGTTTGACAAAAGCACTGAGTTAAATGTTTAGGAAATAAAGCCATTGATGCAATTGAAGGAACGCCATTGTTGGGTAAGGAAAAAACTATTTATGAAACCAAGATTTACTTGTACAAGAATGATGAAAAGAGAAGAGTAAGGTTCATGATACAAAGCATAATACATCACAAACATGGTGGAGTCATGGTTATGGAATGGAACTGTTTTTTACTGATAAAGTCACAGCAGCTAGCAAATACAGTGTATACAGAGCTATACTTTGTGCTCAGTGTCAGTTAAATTATGCTAATAAAACAGCACTTAACAGTACAGGTGTATAACGACACAAAACAAATCATAAAAACTAGCCAAGAGTTTCTAATGGCAAAGAAATGGTTCTTAATTGACATGGTCAGTCAAAAGACCTCACACTAGCTCAGCATGCATTTCAAAAGTGAAGGCAGGAAGTCAGACAAACAAACAGCAAATAAAGGGAGCAAAAGGCCTGGCTTCTCAAGGGAAAAGACTGTTGATGTTCTAGACTTAAGGAGCCAAGTCATTAAAATGAATGCTTAATACTTCTTTTCTTATTAGGCTGCCTAACTTAGTCGGCATAACCAGGATATAATATTTTTGTGACAATGTATTTAGCTGCTATTGTATCTTATCATACAGATAAATATTTAAGTGCCAAATCAGGCTGTTAATGAGTGTGCAAAAATGTTTATCCTGTGATTGACTGTTAAAATCTATTTTGTGCCCAGTTTTAAAAGTAGAGCCTGGACCCACCACAACCAGAATCTAGTGGTTAATAAAGATGAATAAATTATTTCTTATTATATCAAAAATATAGGCCATGGTGCAAAGAATTCACAAAATAAAAATAATTTAACATATTTTGTAGACAAACTGTAAAATATTTAAATGTACATTTTGCTCTGCAATTTCACATTGTCTAATTCAGCTGGTCATAACTCATTTAGTGGAAAGGACACATGCAGCACAATTCTTCTTCTTGTTCTTTCGGCTGCTCCCGTTAGGGGTCGCTACAGCGGATCATCCGTCTCCATACCACCCTGTCCTCTACATCTGCCTCTTTCACACCAACTACCTGCATGTCTTCCCTCACCACATCCATGAACCTCCTCCTTGGCCTTCCTCTTTTCCTCCTACCTGGTGGCTCCATCTTCAGCATTCTTCTACCAATATAATTCATGTCCCTTCTCTGCACATGTCCAAACCATCTCAATCTCGCCTCCCTCACCTTGTCACCAAAACATCCTACATGTGCTGTCCCTCTAATAAACTCATTTCTAATCTTGTCCATCCTCGTCACTCCCAACGAAAACCTTAACATCTTCAGCTCTGCTACCTCCAGCTCCACCTCCTGTCTTTTACTCAATGCCACTGTCTCTAATCCATACAACATCGCAGGTCTCACCACAGTCCTATAAACTTTCCCTTTCATTCTTGCAGATACCCTAGTATCACAAATCACTCCGGTCACTCTTCTCCACCCACTCCACCCTGCTTGCACTCTTTTCTTTACTTCTCTAACACACTCTCCATTACTTTGCACTGTTGACCCCAGGTACCTGAACTCCTCCACCTTCTCCACCTCTTCTCCCTGCAACCGCATCACTCCACTGCCCTCCCTCTCATTCACACACATGTACTCTGTCTTACTCCTACTGACTTTCATTCCCCTTCTCTCCAGCGCATATCTCCACTCCTCCAGGCTCTTCTCAACCTGCTCTCTACTCTCACCACAAATCACAATATCATCTGCAAACATCATAGTCCAGGGAGACTCCTGTCTGACCTCGTCCGTCAACCTGTCCATCACCACTGCAAACAGGAAAGGGCTCAGGGCCGATCCTTGATGCAGTCCAACCTTCACCCTGAACCAGTCTGTCGTACCTACTGCACACTTCACTGCCGTCACATTGTCCTCATACATGTCCTGCACCACCCTTACATACTTCTCTGACACACCTGACTTCCTCATACAATACCAACATGCAGCACAATAAAGAATTGAAAAAGATTAGAAGATTGGCTTTTACTGATTGTCTCAGCAATGGGAAAGATTATGAATCAAAAGGTGTCTACAGTATCAGCAGTTTAAAAAAGCAATGCATTCTTTTAAAAAAGCAATGCATTCTTCTAATCAGAGAGATCTGAAGTGTCTCTCATTTCTCGTCCAGATTCTCTCTTTTTCTTCAAGTCTCCTGGAGCTATGATTCACCTGCTGTTCTGTGCTTTTCTGCTTTTTTTTTGCGTATGCTCTTTTAAAGATGCAAACTTAATAGCTCTCTAATGTCTATCAGACAATTTGCTCTAATTATTTTTTTTTTTCAAATCAGGTGATTAAAAGGACCATAAGAGAAATACTCATTGTGTCATATGTTTGATCTCTTTTCCGGTAATGTATTTGTTAATGAGAAAGGCTGACATTGTCGAATACTAACATTTTCCCTCACTCTTTTTTTATACATTTTTGTAAACATCTTGTTCTAATTTTTCAAATCTTTATATCCGATAGGATAAAAATGTTTCAACTCCCTAAGAGATTCTGCTAGGACAAGAGGGTGTTTTTTTTGTTAGTGTAGTGATGTGGAAAGTTTAAACAATGTGCTAAGGGGCTTAGGATGTGTTTTACCCACTCAGACCTGCTACCATTAGTGTGCTTATGTTTGCCCAGGGGCAGTGACATGATTGTGTTACTGTGTACTCTGTGTACTCTGTGTGTGTGTGTGTGTGTGTGTGTGTGTGTGTGTGTGTGTGTGTGTGTGTGTGTGTGAGAGAGAGAGAGAGAGAGAGAGAGAGAGAGAGAGAGGTTATGTTAGAGAGGTTGTGTGCCTTGTGAAAGCACAGATGCTCCTAGGGACATGATGGCATGCTGCTTCTCCTGGGAAGCAACACTTTCAGAGGTCAGAAAATCACTCTCAGTGAGGCTGGTACAATCACTTATGGCCACACAATAAAAATTGTCTTGCAGACAAATCTTTCTATTTATCTCTCATTCTGTTACCCAATGCTTTGGGAACCCTTCTGCATTGTCCACGCTCTGAATTACGTGTGTAATCAGTCCAATGGAAAAGCGTGGCATCACCGACGGGGTGACGTCTCAACCAGGAAGCTATAAAAGCACATAAAGTAGAGCCGGCTCTAGCTTCTATTTGTTCAGGAAGAGCTCTATGTATGTTTGTCTATATGGTAAGTGGTAATGTCCGAAAAAAAAAATTACTACGCCTATGAAGAGTAAGCACTCTTTTCAGCTGTGTGTTCCTCGTTGCCCCCGCAATATTACAGTTTATGTGTCGCTTGCTTGGGAGTGGAGCATGCTAAGTTGGTTCTCGAGGGAGCCGACTGCACACATTGTCTATGCTAACACTCTTTAATCAGGGTCCTCTCGCTCCTTGCGGTTCCGGGTCCGCTTCTGCTGAGGCAAAGTGGCGCTCAAGGTCCTGGGTTGGACCTGGCAGAGAGTCTGTAAATGGGCTTGTCCCTTTCTTCATCCTTACCTGCTGGCTTCAGCGCCCTCTTGCAAGTTTCGGAAGCATGCCATTCTGTGGTTTCTTCTCTTTACGTTGAGAGCGCACAGCTCCACCTCTAATCCCTCAGATATGCCCCCTCTGCCAGTCCTTTTCGAGTAGCTACTGGTAGTGACCCGAGCAGTGGCCAAACTTGACATTGAGTGGCCGGCCAATCAGCAGAAAGCCTACTTGTCAAATTTACTGGACTTTCTGCAACCCTCTTCACTGTGTCCATGTCGGGGTATGCCTTTCTTTCCAGACCTGCACACCGAGGTGTCCGGGTTTTGGGCTAAACCTTACTCTGCCCTTCTCTTCAGTCCAAAGGTCTCACTATATTCCAACATAGTTGGACTGAAGTGGGACAATGCCCTGAGGTATCTAAAAAAAAGACCCGGGCACTGCCCACCAAGCCCCTTCGAACTACCTCGGCCAATGTGTTTTGACATGCATTCTTGTTTAATCTTAACTAAAAATAAAATGAAGCACAAAGCTGTTAAGAGAGTAAAGTGTCCTTTAAGTGATTTGAGTGCCCTGCAATCATCTGTCATTTCCTCCATGTGACTTTTTTACTTAGGTTAACTGATCCTTATTATAAAAAAACTAAAAACTAATAATTAGTATATTGTGACTTTGACTAGATCAGAGAGTGTCAGCGGTTTGCAGACCATGTTTTTGTAACTGTATATCTATTTGCTGGTTGCAGATCTTTTCAAAGGGACATGTAAGACAATCAATAAGTAGGTCAGAAGATATCGACTTAGGGCAAAAAGTCATGGTGAAGAAGATTGAAGATTAAAATGATCTAAGGCATACAGACATTCAGCTTGAATGTATAAATGTATATGAAAGCTTGATGAGAGACTTACACTGACATTAAACTTCCTGCAGGAAGACCTACAGAAATAAGAAGAATTGTATAATGTGATCAGACATTTTGGTAGGCCATAATATGTAAACATGTCATGTACCAGTACATGAACTGTTTTTCCCCAGGACTTCTTACCCTTGACTACACAGTGAGTCCTTTCTCTCCGAAATTTTGTTCTACCAGTTTAGATTGCACACTTGAGAAATGGCTCTTTTGTTACGGTGCAGCGTCAGTACTACTGGGAAATTCATAGATCACACACCTTTGCTAAGAAGCCAAATCTGTTTTTACAGCCACTGCAACACCATTTGTTCCCTTAAGAGTGCATATCTTTCCTTGTCATCATCATGACTTTCTGTTGTTTCATCAAGTTTCTGCTGGTTCTGGGCTTTCTATAGATGCAGACACACAACCTTTAGATCTCATGGTGAGCAGTGGGAAATTACTGCTGTCATCACACTGCCAAGTCTCTATTTGCCCTCTCTGCTAGTGTGGCTACTTTAAGTATTGTATATGGGCTGTATTTAGCACCTGCAATCTTTCATTTCCTTAATATGAGTTCTGATAGGATATGTTGGCAAAATGACATTAATGACATCTTGATTTACTCTTCCAACAAGGCCATTCATGTCCAGCATGTCAAAATGCTAGTGTCTCACCTACTCAGACCTTCGCACTAATGTAGGTACAAAGAGAAAAGTGTGAGTTTTTGGCTTGTGCACAAGGTGTTTTTTCATGGGTACGTCATAGGGCCAGAGGTGCTACTCATGGACTAGCTGACGTTGAAGTAGTCAAGATCTATTTGTTCACCACAATTAGGGGTTGCAGCATTTTCTGGGCTTCACCAATGTATATTGATGATATTAAAACACCCAACCCTGCTAAATAATTCATAATATAGGTAGATTACTTGAAACTGATGTCAGGGTCATTCTCTTATTGTTGTCAGGAGAAAAGCCTAAGGCTTAAAAAAAAAAGCCTTTTTATGAAGCTGTTACACTGACTCTTTTTTTTGTAATCCCTTGAGTGCCAACATCAGATATTTTATCTGGGGCATTTAGATTTTTTGATGTACCAGTCTCAAAAGTTTAATGAAATGTAACATTTATAATAGGGTGCTGTTGCCTTTCCGCATGAAGAGATTAAGGGGAACTGGCACTGGGGTATCAAAGATTATTGTTATTTTACTATAACTGAGTTAAGTGTGGATACCTGATTGTAAAACTCCCTCCTGCTGACAGGAAGCTTGCTATGGTTGGGGAGTTCAAGGGATATATATTTTCAAATATTCTCTAACACAAAAACTTAAAACTTTATCAGGTTGTTTAACATTAATATAAATCTGATTTCCTTTGATGTCAATGGCTCAGAAATAAAATGGCAGAAAGGTGTTATGTTGTCCATCGATATGTTTTAATATGTACTGTAGTAAACCAGTATACACTGAGCACATTATTTTCTGAACAACCAGGATGTAAAGAACTGTCAGGATCTCCTTGAAGTTTATTGAACCCAGGTTGCAAGCGAGTGTGGAACTGTATTCCAGAACCTTGTTGTCAAGGGGATTTGATCAATTACAGAGAAATTACAAAAGAGATTTCCTGCATTTGCTTTTTTTTTTTAATCCATATTAAATTCTTAGGTTTTGCAGAGGTGTGAATAAGGTTTGTTTGATATGCAACTTTAAGTGAATGAAAGCGATTAGCCTTTTTGATAAGATTAGCCTAGCCAAACTGATTTCTAAAGCCTATCATTGTGTTTTACAGTCCTTCTCAACTGTGCTTCCCTTAAGATTGGATATAAATCAATTATTTGTAATCAGAAAGTTTGTAGCAGTGCAGTCACTTAAATAGAGTGTGAAAAACAGCCAGCAGAATAAAATTGTTGTGAAAACAACATGAAAGAAGTTTAAGTAGATTATAAGGCTTAAGTGTGATTAGGAATACATAGACCACAGAATCAAAGTCTTTTATTTGTCACTTGCACTGTTGACACAATGTTCTTGTCAAAGCACCA
Source organism: Silurus meridionalis (assembly GCF_014805685.1). Taxonomy (NCBI): domain Eukaryota; kingdom Metazoa; phylum Chordata; class Actinopteri; order Siluriformes; family Siluridae; genus Silurus; species Silurus meridionalis. The sequence continues at coordinate 13,978,474 of NC_060888.1, forward strand.
TGGTTAAATACTTGACACATGATAACCTCTACTGAACAAAATATACAAATATAAACAATTTTTTCTGATTTTGCCTGATGGGTTTGAAAAATATTTCTTTAACGGCAGTTTTTTAAATAATTCCATTGAGCAGAAAGTATAGCTCTTTTTTAGCAGTCGCATCATCAATAAACACCAATGGCCTAGTTAAATTGGCAAACAGGCATGCACATACTATACACTGATTCTATTTTTGACAGATTACCCAGTTTGCTTTAAATCATCAATGTACAAGGCCTGATTTTATGTATTGGCACAGTACTCATAAGTGCAATTTTTGACTGGTGATTTGAAAATGTCTTGCACTCTTTTGTGCCACTTAATCCACAAACAGACCAAAGTCAAGAACAACAACTATAAGCAATTTGGAATCATTAGTTCCAGGAGCTTTCAACCCAAAAGCTGGTTTCTTGTAATAAGAGATTTAGACTCTGAATTTAAGAGGGAAGTGTTTTGTTAGACATTGTTAGACATTTCAGGAAGATATTTAGGTCTATTATTCTCTACAGGGTGTCAGAAAATTATTGGCTGCCAATAATTTTGAAATCAGTGTAGTGTCTTGACAACAACATTCCTACAAAATGAAAGTACAGAAAAACACAAATCAGAACAGAAAAGAACAAAATAGAAGTACAAATGGTATTGTGGCATAATACTGACAGTACATAGTAATTGCAATGAACGTTTATGCTTAGTAGTTGTGGGTGTTGTCTTATTATTTTAAGCTTAATGATCCACTGTTATTTTCAGCAAAGTATTTTGAGGATTGTATGTCTGTTTACTATAGGCTTTTTCAGTTATTGATGATCCCATCCGTTTACATAGTTATACAGTACATGTATTTAACTATTTGTTTTTGGAATTTTCTGCTTTTATGCTCTTTTCTAGGGCTTTCTGGACATTGACCTGACTGAGTTTAGGAAAGGTGAGGCTAATGTGACAGGCTTTCAGCTTGTGAACTATGCAGATCCGGGTGTTAGCAGGATAGTTCAGCAGTGGCTGGACTTTGACAATAGAGACTCCAAAGTTCCAAAGAAAGGACTCAAGGTAAAAACCCTGTGTGCAACAAACATAGGGAAAATTAAATTAGAAAATACAACACCTTTCACAATAAAAAATACATTAAATTCAATTAATTTTTAATTATATAGCGCTTATAACACCTTGTCTAAAGCAGCTTTACAGTTATAATGTAGTAAGAAACAATGAATAAGATTGTTCTTTATAAATGTAAGTTTGTCAATAATGAGCAAACCCTGAGATGGCATAAGGAAGAAACCAGACTCAAGAGGGAACCCATCAGAGAGAGAGACAGAGAGAGACAGAGAGAGTAGTGTAGTGAAAGTTCAGGACACTGTACAGTTGGGTCTCCAGCAAAACTTGCTATGGCAGCATTAATAAAAGGGAGAGCCAGAAGGTATCACAGACATAAGGGATCTCTGGGATAAGAGATGGCCCACCACACCATCAACAAATCTGAGTGAACACGTGAGAGTGAGGACACGACAGCATACAAATATCCCAGTTCACCAAACACTCTATATCCATGATCCCTCCAATTCTGCTCCTTTACCTAAGAAAAACCTAACGATAAAAGGCTTGACTAAATAAATATGTTTTCAGTCTCGACTTGAACACTGAGACTGTCTAAGTCCCGAACACTGATAAAAAGCGACTAAAACGCTTGTTGCAGAATTTTACTACTTTTATTTATTTAAAACAATTCTTGGGTTACAACAGACTTATTAAATAAAGTTATTAAATTAAGAAAGAATAAAGAAGATACATTCTTATGAAAGTAGGACACACAACACACATTCACATATTAGTCTGTGTAATAATTTGTTTTTATGTTCTCTATCTGTTTCCAGTACACTGGAGCGCTCACTTATGATGGTGTTAAAGTGATGTCTACAGCTTTTCAGAATCTCCGCAGGCAGAGGATTGACATATCACGGCGTGGCAATGCTGGTGAATGCCTTGCAAACCCACCAGCCCCCTGGGGCCAGGGCATTGACATTCAGAGAGCGTTACAGCAGGTACAATACTCTGAGGGGACAGTATGCAAATATTCTTGTTAATGCATGTATGCACACACACACACACACACACACACACACACACACACACACACACACAGACACACACAGGCACACAAAAAGGCATTGAATTGTCATTCAAATATAATCTGGGAACAAAGTTAGAACAGCGTCTGTTAAAATAGCATTTATATTTGACAAATGTACAACTAAGAGAGAAAATTAATATCAGTCTACAGTCCTGATAGGCTACAGGTTTGCATGATTATGCTGGTAGTGATTTAAAAAAAACAGTGTAAAACTGTGACACCTGAACATCATTTTGAACCTCCTATTCCAGACTTACCTACTCCTCACCTTGCACCATATTTGTTATTATAATCCCATTGTAATTCTTAGATTATTATTAGTTTTTTGTTATAATAGTATGCACTCCTCGGGGAAGGTGTTTTGGTCAGGTGTCCAGGAATTATGTTACAGACCATGTAACATAATTCCTGGACACCTGACCATCACTCCCATATTGCATTCCAATTTTCCCTTACTGCTAGAGTTGAGCCCATCTTTTCAGACACAAACACTTCTGGGCCTGGTGTTCCATTGGGTCAATTAACCCCAGCAGTTTGAAAATTGCACTGTACTGTACACACGGAGGATGGCACTGACCAAGAAATATACCTTTTAGTCTCAGAAAGAGCACAAAATTGGGGGAAAGAAAGAAGAATAAAAAAAAGAAAGAAAAAGAATAATACAGTGGAACCCACTTATCTCGACCTTGGTTAACTCGCCAAACCTTTTAAGTCGACGTTTTTGAAGTGGAACCGCCAAATTTTCGCTTTGTCTTAGCATTTTTAATCAGTTATGTCGATTCTTTTATGTCAACGAACCCTAATATCTCAAGCACAAGGGGGGGCAAATTTGCCACTTAACGTCGGTTATCTCGATCCCCATGACCAATCGCCGGCTTTTGCCACGTCACCATCTCACTACCGTATTTTCGCGTATATAATACGCATCCTATAGAAAGTTTTACATCCCCCTCACCCAGGGTGCATCTTATATACGCAAAAATACGGTAGTGAGACGGCACTGTGCAGCCGCAGAAAAACTCGCAGAAGTGGAAAAAAGAAGTGGAAAAATCAAACCTTATAGATGCTACAGGTGTAGGATACTTTTCAGAGCTGTGTGTCAGAGTGAAATGACTCTAGAATTTAATTTTGACGCTGGTTAGCTTTTTGTAAAAACAAACTACACCCTGCACGTTTTTTGTGATTTTGTGAGCGATCTTTGTGTTTACAATATAGGAGAATATAATAAAGGTTTGTTTTGAGAATTGACGGTGGTTTGTATTGTATACTGGTAAATCTCTGCTGTTAGTTGGTGCACTTATGCCTTTTGTTGATAACAAACATGTATGTACATTTTTATAGCATGCCTTCATCAAACAAATCGCGGCAACGTTGTTGTGTAAAAAAATCTACTAAAACACGTGCATGCACTTTCTCATTTATTAACGCACATCATGTACATAAAGAAATTTCAAGCACGTTAATATATTGCCGCCATATTGGTTTTCGTTTATCTTGATCATCGGTTATCTCAACGCTTTTTGGCACACCCCTACGCCGGCGACATAACCGGGTTCCACTGTACTTGCACTGATATCTTTGTCTAACTAAAGCAGGCTCGGGGTTTCTGTCTTAGGTTCGGATTGAAGGTATAACAGGACACATACAGTTTAATGAGAAAGGCCGACGTATTAACTACACCATCAGTGTGATGGAGTTGAAGGCCACAGGGGCAAAGAAGGTAAGTACAGACATTTTGGGCATAGAATTACAGACATACCAGACATGTTTTTCTTTAGAAACATGAAAATCCTTTGCAAATATTATATTCATGGTCATAGATACATAGTCTAATCTAATATTTGCAAAAAAAAATAATAATAATAATTTAATGATATTTTATTTATTTATACATATATATATATATATATATATATATATATATATATATATATATATATATATATATATATATATCTATAATTTTTACAACCAAATTATTCTTTTTTTTGGGGGGGGACACTTTGAATCATTTATCATGACGCATTTTACTTTTATATGGTTTCAGGTAGGATACTGGAATGAGGATGAGAAATTTGTGAGCACAGCAGCGTACATGTCTGGAAGCAATGACACCTATGGATTTCAGAACCGCACATACATTGTCACCACCATCTTGGTATGGACTCATGATACACTATTTATTTTATAGATTAAAAATGTTTTTTTTAAATAAATATATACAATATTTTAAATGCATTACTAATGCATAAAAGGTATTTTAATATATGGAAAAATATGTATTATTTTTACTTCTGTAATCTTTCTGTTAATCTGGGTTTGTGAATGAGACATCAGTGTGTCTTCCCTAGCCTGAGCATTTTCATCTTATCCTTAAAGGCCAGTCTGAGATTGAATTCCCAGCAGTACTCAGAATTTCATTTTCCTCCACTGGCCCCTCTGTTCTGCTGTTCCTGGTGCAATACATGTGGTGTGTTTTAGTAAGGATTTTCAGGGATTTGATCAGCTTTGATATGTGCCCTGACTATCTCTTCTTGATCTGGGAAAAGGACAGTGTGTTTAGGCAGGTGTGTTGATAAAGAAACATGAGGAAATGTAAGAAGGACTAGAAGCAGAAAACATTTTCAAACATGCAGTCTGTTATGTAAGAGCAGTATAGTTTAGGTTTCTCACCTCTACAGTCTTTGTTTATTCAAATGGTTGCTAATACTTTTTTCGTTTTTTTATTTGTTTTAAACAGTGTATCTTGGTCAGGGTCATAGTGGATCCATTACTAATCCTAGTAGCTCTGGTTGCAAGGCATTGTAATTCACTCTTGATGAAACACCAGTTCATCACTGGGCATTGTCCACACATACATCTTAACATTGATATCCATCAAGGAGCAATGTACCTTAGCCAAATCAACTGCTCAGAGATGATGTGAGGAGTACAAGTGTAATTCCACACAGATGGTAACCCAAGCTGTAGATCTGGCAGCAGAATTACCCTTTAAATAGTTTGTATCCTCAACCAAAAGGTTGGCTTGTACCTTTCTCAATTTTAAGGATACAAATTACAGTGGTGGACGTTAAAGTAGAGATACACTAGGCAAAATATTACTCCAGTAAAAGTAAAATGCGCATTTTAAAATTTTCACTTTAGTAAAAGTATAAAAGTACTTGTCTTGTGTATATATATATATATATATATATATATATATATATATATATATATATATATATATATATATATATGTATATATGTATATTTACATATATACATATGTATATATATATATATATATACGTATATGTATGTATATATAATTTTATATATAATTTTAACAGATATCAATCATTGTTTGACTCATTAATACAATTCTTTTAATAGACTGGTTTATATATATACCAGTCTACTAAAAGAATTGTATTAATGAGTCAAACAATGATTGATATCTGTTAAAATGATCATGGGCCCAAAACCTTCTTTTCAACTACTGAAAAATGGATGTTATGGCAATTTAGAGCCAGGAGTTTCTAACATAATTTTTTACTATAAAAAAGTGTTCTGCTTGCTGTTGAACTGAAGCTAAACTGTATTTCCCAATTCGGGAACTTGAGCTGCGTCGCAACACTTTGGGAATGCCTCGCGTTGTCCACGTTCTGAACCACGTGTGAAATCTCGCCAATAGGCAAGTCGTGACTTCATCATTGGGCAACGTCGCGACAAACAGGAGCTGGCTGATGCGATGGTGGCGACATTAGCTTCTGCTTGTTCAGATTAGCGCTTTGTGTGTGTATATCTGTGCAGTCATGAGCTTACATGCAGGCAGAATTTCGACTGCGTGTTCCTTCTTGCCCCGCTTCATTTCAGGAGGGGGGGGATACACGCAGCCAATGTGTTGTTTGCTTAGCTTAGGAGTATGCTTACTCGGCTTTCGAGGGAGTTAACTATTTGCATTTTTAGCCGTGTGGCTATGCGCTCCCGGCTGCTGGCCGAGCTCCCGTTCCCCGGGGAAAAAGCACTCGTTCGGCGGTTCCTTCTCCCAATGCATGTAACGCGGTGCTCCGTATTTCTTTCTCCGAGGAGGGAGAATTTTCAAGGCTCACAGGCCGGCCTAGCATGAGGTTTGGAGACGGATAAATCCTCTCCAGCCTCTCCTGCTGGGCCGAGCTCCCGAGTGACATGGTCTTCTGTGTTTCTTCCTCCGAGGAGGGAGAATTGTCGGATGCTAGCTAGCCCACGACTAACCCTCAGGGCCACCAAGGTACGGCGTGGCCGTGGGTCGGTCAATGTCAGCCGTAGTAGCCACAGAAGGGCTTTTGTGGCTCACCCTGGGCGATCGCTGGCAGGTTCAGGAGACCATGGCAGCGTTTCAGTGGTACTTCCCCTTTACGGAATGCATGAATGCGGCGCTGACCACGCTGCGGCTTCGGGGCATCCGCATTCTGAATTATATCGACGACTGGTTGATATTGGCTCGATCAGAGCTTCAGGCGTTCCGGCATCGAGATGCTGTTCTCGCTTGGATGAAGGAGCTGGGGTTAAGACAATGCTGGGAAGAGTGTGCTTTCTCCACGGCAGAAAACCACCTTTCTGGGTGTGGTGTGGGACTTGACCAGGTTGCGGGCATGGTTGACACCCGCCCAGATCGAAGTTATCCTCACTGCAGTCAGGAGAGTAAGAGAAGGCCAGTCACTCACTGTGAAGCAGTTCCAGAGGCTGCTGGGTCTTATGGCGGCAGTGTCCAATGTGATTCCACCTGGCCTCCTCCATATAAGACCCCTCCAGTGGTGGCTCAGAGACAAAGGGTTCTCCCGGAAGGGCAATCCACACTGTACCATTAAGGTCTTGCAGCCTGCCCTTCGAGTCTTGTATGTGTGGAGAGAACCAATGTTACTGTTCAGGGCCCCATTTTGGGAACTCCTTATTGTCGCGTAATGCTAATGACGGATGCATCCCTCACAGGGTTGGGAGTGGTCATGAGTGGCCGCTCCGCCCAGGCACATGGGCACATAAACTGCCTGGAGATGATGGCCGTGTTTCTGGGTCTGAAACACTTCCTCCTAGACCTGAGGGGCCGCCATGTGTTAGTTAGACAGTACAGCGGTGGTCCAATATATCAACCACCAAGGGGGTCTCCGTTCATGCCCCTTATACAAGCTGGTGCAACAGATCCTCCTGTGGTCCCAGGGGAAACTCCTCTCACTGAGATCTGTATATATATATATATATATATATATATATATATATATATATATATATATATATATATATATATATGTTGGCGGCTCTGTCTGAGCCCCCCCATGGCTGAAGTGGCCCTTAGGTACCTGTATCTGAAGACCCCTTTTCTCTTGGCAATTACCTCCCTGAAGAGGGTCGGGGACCTGCAGAATCTGTCCGTGGCTCCGTCTCGTCTGGAATTTGCCCCTGGCATGGCCAGTGCATTTCTCACGACCCCCTGGCATGGCCTGCGGCTCCCTCACAACCTGTTGTGCTGCAGGCATTCTGCCCTCCTCTGTTCCTAGCCCCCGACAATGAGAAGCAGAACCATCTGTGTCCAGTGCAGGACATCTGCGATGCTGTGGGCTGGTCCACCCCGCTGATCTTTGTTATGTTTTATGACCTCTGCCTCTGAGCCACTCCGGGCTCCTCTGTCCTACGTGCTGGTTGTGAGGCTCTCACACACTAGGCAGGGTTTGGTCTGTGTGGTGTGATTGGAAACTCGTTCCCAAAGCATTAAGAAGCAGATCGAATTCCCGAAAGCGGAACGTCTTTAGGTTACGTATGTAACCCTATTTTTCCCCTGAGCGTTCCCGGGCCACACTCCCTGCATCCCTGCAGCGCTTACATTCTCTCTTTTGCAGAAGCTAGTTTCGCTACAATCGTGCAGCCATTTTGTAGCACCTGGTTGTCGCAACATCGCCCCCGATGATGTCACGACTTGCCTATTGGCCAGATTTCACACGTGGTTTAGAGCGTGGACAATGCGAGGCGTTCCCAAAGCATTGCGACGAAGCGTCTTATTCCCTCTGGAAACTAGGGTTATATACGTAACCTACAAACGGTTCATGCTAAGTAGATACTACGAAGCGGCAAACAAAACAAGTTCAAAACAGAACGCTTGCTTTACCCTGATTGGTGGCTTGCTGTGTGCTTGACCAAGTTTTTATCCACTCATAAATATAAAAAGAAAGACTGATGTCACAAAATGTAGTGAATAGTAAGATATCTGACTTTGAAAATGTGTGAAGTTGATGTAAAATTCTGCCCAATTGGAAATATTTTAAATGTTTACTCTAAAATGTTTTAATTGAGGAAATTTACCATTTTAAAGATGATAAAAAAAACTGCTGCAACACATTTCAAAAAAGATTTTCTCATTTGTGTCTACAGGATTCTAGTTGTTTCCTGATGTGCCAAATGTTTTCAAATGGTAAAAATTCCAGTCTGCAGACAGGCCAATTCTGCTTCAATTCTGCACTTAGACTCTTCTACTATAAAGCCATAAAATAAAAATAGATGCAGTGTGTGGTTTACCATTTTCTTGCTAAAATATGCAAGGCTTTCAATGTATATACTGTATCTTTCTATTACATTTTATAGCGTCCCAAATGTTTTGGAATTGGGGTTGTCAACAGTTTCTATTCTATTCTATAAAATGATGTGCTTCAAACTTGTGTCCACATACTTTTGGTCACATTCTTTGAACAGCCATAACATAAAAGCTACTGACTGACAGTAGGATGCACTATGCAAAGAAGGGCAAGGCGGTCTGATATTCGGATATATTCTGATTTATAGCGATGTTCTGTTGGGAAACATTGAGTATTTATATGGATGTTGCTTTGACACTTACCACCTACCTATACATTTCTGCAGCCAAAGTTTAGACATTTAAATCAGTGATATTCCCTAATGACAGTGTCCCTTTCAGCAATGGTTTGAAGAATAAGGCAAAGACTGACAAATTTTCCAGGTCTTAGTCTAACCAAGCATCTGGAGAATGTGTCCAAGAAGTCTGATCTATGGTAGCTCCATCTCGCTACTTACAGGACGTTATAGTGGCCTAAGGTGGACTTACACGATGTTAGGCAGGTGGTTAACCTAATGGTTAACTGATGCAGTGAATAACGCATGAATCATAACATGCACTATTGGTAAGATAAACTTTAATGATCCCGAAGGAAATTTATGGTACATTTTTCCTTCAATTACTCTAGAAAACCCAAACCTGTTACAACATATTAATGTTCTTATGCACAACAAAAGATCAATAAAGATATGATTTACATGGTTTGGAGTGGATGATCTTAAGTGGCCTGTCATAGAGCTCTGAACTGAAACCTACTGCTTCCCAGCCTCCTTACCCTTACTACATCATTAACTAACTTTACTAATGCCATTGTGGCTGAATAAGCACATATCTCCACAACCACACTCCAGTATCTGATTAATTATCTTTCTAGAAGATTAGAAGATTACCAGCAAATGGGGCTAAATGTGGAACTGAATGTTCAGAAAGCACATACAAATATTATGGCCTGTGTCTACAAACTTTTGTCTATATTGTTTATTATTGGCTACCAAGCAAGAATCAAACACTTAGAGTAGATTGTTTGCCTTTTTGTAAGACATTAGAAAAAAACAAGATTAAGCTGCACCAGTTGAAAAAAATAATTTTATTCAGCTTTGCTTTATTAATAATTTTACATTGTTAATTAATCAAGGAGCATAAATTATTTGATCTGTTATTATATGATAGCATTAATAGTGCTCATTTTTCTTCATTGAAGGAATCTCCGTACGTGATGTTAAAGAAAAATCATGAAAAGCTTTTAGGAAATGATAAGTATGAAGGCTACTGTGTGGAGCTGGCAGCAGAAATAGCCAAGCATGTGGGATATGATTACAAACTCAAGATTGTTGCTGATGGGAAGTATGGAGCCAGGGATCCAGAGACGAAAATGTGGAATGGGATGGTTGGGGAACTTGTGTATGGAGTAAGTATTTATTTATTATATACTGTATATATTTATTGTTAAAAGATAACTTTTAGATTACTATTTAACTTTTAGATTTATTTCTCATTATTCTTCACTGTTATTAAATAAATTGTATTATAAATATAATGTGTTTATAAGACAATTACACATCTGTAATGACCAGTATCATTCTATGATATGGTCAGTAAATCTTGTATTTATTTCTTCAGTTGTATTGACTCTTTTGAATGAGCTTCTTTTAAAATTGTTTTGTCAAAGTGAGCTCGACGAGAGGTTAGAGGAGGTCTTTACCTTTTTAGAAAAGCAGCCTCACAGCCTTCATTTTTTTTAATTGTATTTTCTGCATCAATGTGTGGCTTTATAAATTTGGAGACTCATAAGAAATGGATTTAGAATAAATAATTCAGATTTTTTTTTATTTAATAAGGCTCCATTTTGCATTGAATGGAACATCTGTTATTGTTGTTTTTTCTTTTCCTGAAATGTCTGTTTTTAAGCTGGGTATCAGGTATTAAAATGCATATTACAGTGGTCCCCCAGAACAGAGGAGGTTATACTCTAAGATCCGCAAATTTTGGACGCACCCCTGCAGCCCCTATGGTACCTTAGTGAATTCATCTAGACATTGTCACTTAAACAGAATAATGTGTTTTAAAAAATTATAAATTTTTTTTGTAAAAACATAGTTTAAAATGTTATTCCTAACGGTCCCGCTGCGGATTCCTTTTTATTTAAAGATTATTTAAAAATTTTAAGATAATTCGCAACTTGCTGTTAGTAAGGTTCCAAATGACAACCCGCAAATTTTCTGAGACAGGAGTTCCGAACCCCGAATTACCAGGGGTTGACCATACAGGCATTTGCAGTCAAATTGTTATAACTATTGCATTAAATAAGATAACTAAGCAAATGGAGTGGCTGGGACACATTTAAAGTCTTTGTAAAATTTTTGAAATGCATATGACCACATAACAATAATTGACATTCTGTATTAACAGGTATTAAACCAATAAAAAATGTTTTTTATTGTGGCCAGAGAGTCCCTAAACTTTTTAAACTTCCTCTGTTATATGTTTTAGCAGCAGAATCTTAATATTAACAGACAGCACTGCATGACAGTCAATTTTTTGTTGTAAATACTCTTAATAGTAAATGTGATTATTTATTAAAACACCGTGTTTTTGTTTTTGTCACCATTACCTAAAAGCAATAAGCCACTTTATATCATGCTTAACACCTTTATCCAGGAGAAAGTACTTTCAATGTACACCCTCTTAGGGTTTATTGCATTATTTTTCTATAAGAAAATTCGATGTTCTCCAGAACTCAGTTTCTTATAATATTTCCCAGTTTATATTAGAAATACTATTGCCTTATAATTTGAACTTTCTTGTCCTTTCAGAAAGCTGATGTTGCAGTGGCACCACTGACCATCACATTGGTGAGAGAGGAAGTCATTGACTTCTCCAAGCCCTTCATGAGCCTGGGCATTTCAATTATGATCAAGAAACCCACCAAGTCCAAACCAGGAGTCTTCTCTTTTCTTGACCCACTGGCCTATGAGATTTGGATGTGTATTGTATTTGCATACATTGGCGTGAGTGTGGTACTCTTTCTGGTCAGCCGTTTTAGCCCATATGAGTGGCATGCTGAGGACTGTGAGGAAGGTGTGGAGGCCAATACTAACCAGGCTGGATCTTTGTCATGCCAAAATGTACAAAATCAGGCCCAACAGAGCCAGGAACAGTCCAATGAGTTTGGCATCTTCAACAGCCTCTGGTTCTCACTAGGAGCGTTCATGCAGCAAGGCTGTGACATCTCACCCAGGTATGAAGTTTCTGGTAATTTACTAAGTACAGTTGGCTGTGTGCATTTGATTAATTGTAAAATGTGCATTGACTAAGAGAATGTAGATAAAATCATATAATACATTGCTGATATTTGACCCTTATTAATAATTGCTAAATAATAAATAATTTATTTAAATATATAAGCCAAACTATGAACCAAATTATGCCGGATTATGCCGGATTAAATTCCGGTATTACTGATTTTCTTCATATTTAAATGTACGTATCAATATGTACAAAATGACAATTATCTGTAAATTATCACACCTGTACATCACAAATAATTTGTGTTGTGTGGTGACCACATAAAACTCTAAAATGAAACGTTCACTCAACAGTTTGTCAAAAGCATATGTACAGGTAGAGGTAATATGAAGAACAATTTTTAGCAGCACATGCAATAAATAAAAAAGCCAAAAAATTAGGGGAATTATGTTAGTTCTAATGGGCTTATTTTGGAGACACAACCCATAATGAGTTTACCAGGGTCATGCTTCAAATTTCTGAGAAAAGCTGCAGAAGTGCTGTGTGAGATACAGGTCAAAGCATGGAAGAGTTTCCTGGCCCTTAAAAGTCACCAATTATAAATCTAATTAGCATGAGTAAAATTAGCAACATGAAGTGAATGGTTCTAGAAGAGCACAGCAAATTGTGCCAGTGCTTTGAAATGAGCAGTGTTAGCTGATGTGTTGACGTAATTTTAACTGAGACAAGAAGTCAGGGCAAGACATATCAAGTGATTGCTTTCCCTCTTTAAGTAGGCAGTAGTGTTAAGCTTACCTCATAGCATGGACTAAGCCATATTTGACAGTTAGTACTATAAATACAAACCAGAGAAATACAATAAAATTCCGTTGGAGGCACTTGTACCAGTAAAGAAAATAAACCAGCTTGTTGATATGATTTCTTTCTCTCAACAACATCATCTCTTTGGCAAGGTGATTTTTAAAATGTTAGGGTGGGGCGTTTTTAGCGTGGATTTGTGTGGACAGAAAATCTGATGAGAGGCTGATGTGCAAAATTATGTTATCACAATTGTTGATTTGAATTAGTAGTAGAGAGACTGCATCAAATTCTGTTATATATCAAATATATGAAATGCATTTCTTCTAAATAAGAAAATATGCATTTGATATACACCGTCCGTCCAAAAAAAAATTGCACACTAATATTTAGTTAGACCGTCTTAAACTTTGATTTAGGCACTCATTCGATGTGGCATCATTTCAATAAGCTTCTGCAATGTGACAACATTTATTCCCGTCCAGAGTTGCAATAATTTTTCATCAAGATCTTGTATTGATAATGGGAGAGTCAGACCGCTGTGCCAAGTCTTCTCCAGCACATTCCAAAGATTCCCGATTTAGGTTAGTTAGTTAGTCAAGGACTGGACTCAGTGGTGGCCAATCCATGTGTGAAAATGATGCTCTCTGAACCACTCTGAACCACTCTTTCACAAATTGAGCCCGATGAATCCTGGTATTGTCATCTTTGAATAAGCCTGTGCCATCAGGAAAGAAAAAAATTCATTGATGGAATTACCTGGTCATTCAGTATATTCAGGTAGTCAGCTGACCTCATTCTCTGGGCACATAACATTGCTGAACCTAAACCAACTTAAACCAGTTCATCCACCTCTCTTCTTACCCTGATGCGCCATTCACTTTGGAACAGGGCAAATCTGGACTTATCAGACCACATGACTCCATTGCTCCAGAGTCCAATCTTTATGATTCCTAGCACATTTAAGCCTTTTTTTCTGATTAGCCTCACTGGTAAGTGGTTTTCTTAAGGCCACACAGCTGTTCTAGTCCTAATCCCTTTAGTTATCTTTGCATTGTGCATGTGGAAATGCTCTTACTTTTACTGTTAAACATAGCTGTGAGTTCGACTGTTGTTGTTTTTTTTTTACAATTTGATTTCACCAAAACGTTTAAGTGATCACTGATCACGATCATTCAAGATTTTTTTCAGACCACATTTCTTCCTTGAAGATGCTGGTTCCCCACTATCCTTCCAGTTTTTAATGATGCTTCGGACAGTTCTTAACTAAATTTAAGTAGTTTCTGCAATCTCTTTAGATGTTTTCTTTGCTTGATGCATGGCAATAATTTGACCCTTCTAAAACATATTAACATCTAGTCCATGATTACAGGATGTAGAAATGAGAAACTATTCATTGCATCAGTTTTGGTTAAATAACTTGTTGCCAGCTGAACCATAATCATCCAAGCAGTAATTATCCAATGGGAGGTTCTTACCTATTTGCTTAGTTAAATCCAGGTGGTGACTTTTTTTTTGGACGGGCAGTGTATTTGACATATATTTGCTAAGATTTGTCATTGTTTTGGAGCTTGCTATGTTATAGATAACCTTAAGGCTATCATATTCATATTGAAACAAACAAAAGTTACATTTTGATTTTATAGGTACTTTAAAACACAATCTAAAAAACAAACTCAGTTCTTTGCCATTGTTGCCAAATGGGGTTGCACTGTCTAAGGTGGATTATTTCATTAGTCAAAGACTTTTATGGCCAATTACAGATTTATAATCATCTATCTATATTTCAACTACTAGGCAACTAAGGATTTCTGAAGTGCCTCATATACTGAGGATTGTTTAAGTGCCTGTGGTGAATAATAAGCTTGTTTTGTAATATTCTTTAGCAGTTTGCTGTCTGTATTGCAAGAAAATCATTTAATCAATGTGCCATTGGTTTTTGTTTTTGATTGTGTCAGCCTAATTACAAAAGAAAAAATAGTCAATATATAATGTGATGACAAAATTGGTCATTGCAGTTTTGATTTTGTCTGTCTTCTTTCTCACATGCCTCACTCCATTTCAGCTTCGATGATTTTGACATTAATATCAGTACATCCAAACACAAAGGAAAAGTAGCCAATATATGCCTCTCCCCTTGGAGGATTCGCCGAGCTGCAATAAGAATTGATTGTGTTGTCGTGCTTTTGGAACTGAAATGTCAGCAGTCAGGAGGGGGGTGAAGAGGACTTTAATTACATTGTTGTTTTTTTCTTTCTCTTGTGACCTATTTGCCACCGAGTAAAACCAACAGTTGTGTAGTGATTCTTTTTTGTGCAAGCTATGCATTCATTGTGACCTGACAAAGTCTGTGATTGTGACAGTATCAACATATAACCACTATTTAGATTAAGATTACTCTCCTATATCCTGGCAATGAGGCAAGGGCTACGGTGCAATGGTAACACTTGATTTGGCATCTGCCCTTGCCAGGTGCTATTTATTCCCCCCAAACACACTGTTTATCATCAGACTTCCTCATATGTCAGGCCTGTCAGTCATAGCCCCCTCCCCATCCGGTTGAATGCATGCCAGGCCCTCTATTTCCTTTATCTTTCCATAAATATTGTGTCTTGCTTAACCAGAATCTCAGACTGCACATTTACTCTCAGCTTCTTGTTTTTGCAAACACTGTCCATTTGTAATGACTACTGTTTTGTATTTAATATGTATAATTACTTTTTCTTTGCTTACATTTAAACCTATCATGGTCATTACCTCCATCTTAAGCTTTACTACATAACTGCCCTTATTCAATTCCCCTGTCTGCTTTCTAAAAGTAGTCTGTATATCCTTCAAATGTTTTCTTTCATAAAGCTCTCAGCCAGCCTTTTCTCTTGAAAAGCTAGTGAACAATGAGCTGTCAGTGAAGCATGTCTCCTTCTCATCACATTGCTGTTACACCCATGATAGCTCTATCTGGGAATTTTTCTTACGGTGCTGCAACAAAAATCAAAGTGCCTGGGAAAATACTGTCAGGCAGTGCTGACACTGATGTGCTTTTAATATAGGGGGTTGTTCTTGTTTGGGTGCATGTGTTCTAATTTCTCCTGCAACATCTAACCACAAACAATTTACACTGTCCTTGGACAAATATATCAGTGTTCACTGTTGACACTTACAGTACAGAATTAACAGCCTGTGTAACAATTTAACAGCTCAGCAGTGAAAGTAATTAAGACATGAATTATGTATTTTGTCATCCTTTATCACTTAGTCAACTTAAAATTTGGAAAAATACATATTCTTTATTTCTATTCAAATCATAGCTCTAGTATAGGGTCTGGCATAAAGGGGTAAATGTTATTCCACAAGATGAAGAGACTGGTACACATTTAGAGAGGGTGTGTTATCCAGTAAAAATGACTATTTGCTATTCTAAATGAATATTGTAATTGAGTACTATCAGCGCTATTTTTTATAAAGTATTTTATTTATAAAACTACATTTATAAATCCAGAAGTGCTCAATATTTGTTTGTATAGATTATTGCGTAATCAGTGCCATCAGTGTTCATACCAAAGGTTTACTTATAGGGTTCAATTAAGAGCTCTGGAACAGGTCACTCCAGATATTCCTCTCCAAACCTTGTAAAATATATATTCATGGAGCTAACTTTGTGCACAGGGGTATTGCTATGCTGGAACAGGTTTGCGTTTCCAAGTTCAAGTGAATTAAAAATGTCATTATACAGCATCCAAAGACATTCTATACAATTGTGCAGCTTTGTGGTAACATTTTGGAGAAGAACCACAAATTGCAGTAAAGATCAGGTGTCCCGAAACTTTTGTCCATATTGTGTATGTAGTGCAGATATTGTGAGATACAGCCCTAAAAAAAAAAAAATCAGTCGTAAAAAATAATTTATAAAGAAACATTTTCTCTTTAAAAATACACTTGGCTAAGTTTAAAAAATGCTTCAGTGGGTGAAATAAACTGGAAGTTTGTAAAAGTTTTGTGAAAGTAACAAATTGATGTACTTGTAAATCTTTCACAGGAGCATTTGAACAAAAACATATGCTATTAATTAAAATTAAGTTAGAGATTAAGCCAAGCTTTAGCTGCCAGACAGAAGGCCTTATATTTAACCCTAGAATATTTTGTTATACAGAGGAATTCATGGACTTAACTCAATGACTGTAGCAGAAATGATCACCCCTCTTCATTGTGTTTAATAGTTGGTATAAAGTGTTTATGCTGATATAGTTTGTTTGGTTTTTACCACCATGTTTGGCATTATGGCCCAAAATCTCTATTTTGGTCTCATCTGTTCAAAAGATATTGTTTCAGAAGCCTTGTGGTTTGTTTAGATGCAATGTCGCAAACCAAATCCGTGAGGCCATGTTCTTTTTAGAGAGAATAGGCTTTTTCATGGAAGAATCCATTCCAAACCATACTTCAGTCTTTTCCTAATTGTACTGCCATGCCACTACTGTATAGAGGCTTGTAGATTATGAGATGTCCCTCGGGTTGCTTCTATAAGAACATTGCTGATGTCTTTCCTCTTTGTCATTGCGTTAACATACACATGCATGCTACAGACCAGCAAAGTGCTAAAATTCCAGCTTGTATAGAATTGGTCCCACTTGCTGATGATCAATTAATTAAGGGGATTTTATTAGCAGCACTGGGCTGCTACTTAGCATCTTAATTCCTATGTAAGCAGTAATGCTGTACTTAGTTTTTTGCACTTCAATTTTGTCTTTTTGTAATAATAATAATAATAATGAGAGAGTGAACTATATGGCATATTTTATTAGGTTGTATCAGGGTTTTTTTTACACAACAGCGTTGCCGCGATTTGTTTGATGAAGGCATGCTATAAAAATGTACATACATGTTTGTTAACTGTCAGGAATCCACCAGCCACGCCCCCTTCGGCTTTCTCGGCCGCTTTCTCTGTAGCTCCCAGCTTCAATTGCGCACATATGTTGCTCATTTAGCACTCATCACCAGCTCCTATTTAAACTTCCACATTCTCACCGTCCGTTATTGTTGGTATATGTTGGTTTACGGCGGTCGTTGTTATCGCTCATGCGTATCCCGGTACGTACCTTCCCACCGGCACTCTCTCAACAGCTGCGCTTTTCTTCCCAAAGCGCATCGCGGATTCCCCCCGATCCTGCCGTTGTTCATTCTATGCTTTTGCTGTTCCCGTGTCCTGTTCAGCGCCGCGCTTCTACTTTCGCCTCCCGTTCATCGCATAACATTTAACAACAAAAGGCATATGTGCACTAACTAACAGCAGAGATTCACCAGTATACAATACAACACCTGTAGCATCTGTAAGGCTTGATTTTTCCGCCACTTCCGCGAGTTCTTCTGCGGCTGCACAGTGCCGATCGACATAACTGACATTAAATGGTACATTTTTCCCCCCTTGTGCTCGAGATATCAGGGTTCGGCGACATAACTGATAAAAAAATGCTTAGACAAAGCGAGAATTTGGCTGTTCCACTTTAAAAACGTCGACTTAATAGGGTTGTCGAGTTAACCGAGGTCAAGATAAGTGGGTTCCACTGTATATATGCAATAATTTGCAATATAACGACGCATGGCATTAAAGGGAGAGGTATTTTACATATGGAGGGTAAATACCATTTTACTAAAGCAAGCTCCAAACCTCTACACTACAACCGCAACTGTGCCTCCCACATCATTTGGAGCAGTTCAGAATCAACATTTGTCTAATAACATGACAAAAACATGTAAATAAAATACAACCTACTCACAAGAGATGCATACTTATAATTTGCACCGCTCCTCAAAGACTGTAATCCAGTGGTACCGCCTGGAAGTGGTGAACAAACCCTTTTTCTAGCTAAGACGAGCTAGCTAGCTTCGAGGTTGGCCGACTTCTCCTCACGTTGTCTAGATTTTCTGCAAAATTCATTTTTAAGTATGTCCGAGACCAAATCAATTCTCTTCCTCCGTAAGGCAAAAAAAGGTTTAACTCAGATGTATTAGTGTGCAGAGCACTACTCTTTGGCATTTCTTAAGGAGATTATGGTAAAAAATGCCAGCAGTACTGACTTTAAAGGCCCTGGGCAGATTTGATTGACAAGGCAGCACATATAGGCTGAAATCTGATTGGACATGTACTGGAAGCAGTGCAGCCAAGAGAAACGCTACGAATTGAAGAATAAAAAGTTGGGAATAAATTAATAGAATTTCATGGAACAAATATTAGAATTTAGTTTGTAAATGTAGGTTAGTGCTTCTGATAGTGTTTAGGCCAGCAGTGAAGGCTTTGTTGGCCCTGACCACCCACCACTGGGTTGTATTTATTTGAATTTTAAGATTGATTTTAATTAGGTCCTAATACATAAAACTTTAGAATTCAAAGAGGCGGTACTTTTTGTAGTACACAAGTGAGTTTGTGTAAATGTAAAATAGTAACGTGAAACTTGGATTTGTTGTTCAGATTCAAGTAGTATTGTTTCAGTTCTTTTGATTTAAATAGTATAACCTGGCAATTGGTCCCACCAATATTACTAACATACTAATATATATATATATATATATATATATATATATATATATATATATATATATATATATATATATTGTAGACTAATGTATATTTACTATTTTTGTAATATATTTATATATATATATATATATATATATATATATATATATATATATATATATATATATATATATATATTAGAAAAATAGTAAATATACATTAGTCTACAATATATATATATATATATATATATATATATATATATATATATATATATATATATATATATTACAAAAATAGTAATTATACATTAGTCTACTAAACCACTAGAAGAAACAAAATTATGTTTATATAGCCATACTTTCCCACATTAGCAGTCTTACCACTATATCAAAAGATTTCATTTCCACAGCAGCAGCAGTCAGGTATAGCTAGTTCACAGAGAAGTGTATTTGAGATAGTGTGTATTAGCAGGCCTGGGGTTAAGGATTCGCATGAGGAGAGTATTAGCAATACAGTGATTCAGCACAGCTCAGGAGACCACAACTGGAAGAGCAAACATTTGGTTTTCTCTACTTTGTAGTGGTTGAGAGCAGCTCAGGGCCAAAACCCTCATCCTCACTGCTGATTAGCACTGTTGCTGCCATGGCAACACAGGAAGACATAGGTATTTCCTCTGGAGTGGCACAGTGTGAGAGCACTGCTGACTGAGTACCATTATCAGCCCCACTGTGTGTGTGTGTGTGTGTGTGTGTGTGTGTGTGTGTGTGTGTGTGTGTGTGTGTGTGTTGTACAGCTCTTATGCAAGGTTAAAAAAAGGATGAAGACTGCATTATAACTTACTACAAAAGTGTAGTTTCAGAATTGTGTCCTTTCAGTTATGCTGGAATTATAAACTTTCAAGCCCCTATGTGGAAGTCTATGGATGCATGCATATTCATCTTTTGTTAGCATGAAGCTAGCCAGCTGTTAAAAGTGCCAGTGCCAGTGTTAAAGACTTAAAAAGCTAAGCTGACTTTATAATTGATCCTAAGCAAATACAATTCCAAATCCAAAAAGTGTGGAAACTGTGAAATGTAAATAAATACAGAATGCAACGATTTGCAAATCTTTTGAACCCATATTTTATTCACAATGTAACACATTGAACATAACAAATGTTTGAACTGAGGAGATAGATGAATATAGATAGATAGATAGATAGATAGATAGATAGATAGATAGATAGATAGATAGATAGATAGATAGATAGATAGATAGATAGATACTAGTTAGATAGATAGACAGACAGACAGACAGACAGACAGACAGACAGACAGACAGACAGACCGAACTTAATTGTCATTGCATAGTACAATTACACAGCAACAAAATGCAGTTTAGCATCTAACAGAAGTGCAAATAGTAGCAAATGTGCAAATTGACAAGCGCAGATAAATATGTAAATATATGTACAGATAATAAATATAAAGGATATAGCAGTGAAGAAATGTGCAGACACTGTTAAAACAGTACAACAAGAAAACAGTTATAAGGCTATGGCAGTGAAAATGTACAAAAGCTGATAATCAAGTACACTAAGTATATGTATACGTATATGTGAAATATTAGGCAGGATGTACAGTTTGCAAGGTAGATACATACGAATAATTAAAAGATTAGTGCAGATCTATGTAAGACAGAATATGTGTAGAGAAAAAGGGGTATATAAATGTACAATACCAAATATGTATATTGTATGTACAACTGAACAGAAGTTATACACAGTGTTTATACAGTGTCCTAACGGTGTAGTGTACATTTACATTTGTGGCATTTAGCAGACGCCCTTGTCCAGAGCAACGTACAAAAGTGCTTTGAGTCTCTAGCAATGAATAAATCTACACTGGTATGCAAGATTACCAACTTAAGATAAATTCAACTACAACTCTTGATTTTTACAAAGGAAACTTGGAAAATGCTAATTTAAGTGTTTCAGGTGTGATGAGATCTCTGAGGTAAGATGGGGCTGGTCCATTTTTGGCCTTGTAGGCAAGCATCAATGTTTTGAATCTAATACGTGCAGCTACTGGAAGCCAGTGAAGGGAGCATAGCAGTGGTGTGGTGTGGGAGAACTTGAGCAGATTGAACTCAAGTCGTGCAGCTGCGTTTTGGATCATTTGCAGTGGACAAATAGCGTTCAGAGGAAGACCTGCCAGCAGAGAGTTGCAGTAGTCCAGTTTCGAAATGACAAGAGATTGAACAAGCACCTGGGCAGCCTGTGTGGACAGAAACGGTCAAATCCTTTGGATGTTGTAAAGAAGAAATCAACAAGAACAAGCCACATTAGTAACGTGAGGAGAAGGACAGTTGATTGTCCATAGTTACCCCAAGGTTGCGAGCAGTGGCTTAAGGAGTGTGTAAAGAGTCATGAAAAGTTATTCTGAGATCTTGACCTGGAGATGAATCACCTGGGATGACCAGCAGTTCTGTTTTGCTGGGGTTGAGTTTTAATTGATGAGCACTCATCCATAAGGATATTTTTTGTTGAGTGTCATCAGCATAGCAATGGTAAGAAAACTCATGTGAGTATATGACTTCATCAATGGAGTGGGTATAGAGGGAGAAAATGAGGGGACCAAGGCCCGAGCCTTGTGGGACATAAGTGGTGAGTCTGCATGGGGCAGATGTGGACCCCCACCATGTTACCTGGTTTGATCGACCTTTCTGGTAGGAAGCAAACCATTCCCATGCTGTTCTGCGAATACCGAGGCTCCTGAGGGTAGATAAGAGAGTCTTGTGGTTGACTGTGTGGAATGCTGCTGAAAGGTCAAGGAAGACAAGTACAGATGACAGCTTGGCTGATCGAGCAGCATGCAGTTTTTTTAGAAACAGCCAAAAGGGCTGTCTCTGTGAAATGTGTTGCTTTAAAGCCCGACTGGTTTGGCGCATGGGTGTTGCTCTGTGAGAGATAGACAGACAGTTGGTTAAAATCAGTGTGTTTCAGAGATATAGAAAGAAAGGAGAGAAGTGATACCAGTCTGTAGTTGTTGATGTCTGATGGATCTAGAGCAGGTTTCTTCAAGATGAGAATGATGACGGGCAGGAGATCTTGTGAGATAGTCTGAAGCATAGTTGAAGGGATTGAATCCAGAGAGCAGGTGGTGAGATTGCAAGATTGGATGACTTGCAGAATCTCATCTTCTGTTAAGGTTGAGAATTAAGTGAAGTGTAGAGTTCAGTAGGGTGATGGTGGATGAAAGAAGCTGGCCCTGAAACTGGTGGTTCTTGTGCACATGTTTCTGTATCTCCTTCTTGATGGAAGAAGGTTAAACAACTTGTGACTGGGATGTGAGGAGTCCTTGATGATATTGTGAGCTCTGCGCAGACATCTGCTGTGGTGAAGGTGCTCAATGGCAGGTAGTTGGGTGCCAGTGATGTGTTGAGTGGTTTTGACCACCCTTTGCAGGGCTTTACGTTTACAAACAGTGGAGTTGATGGATGGAGTTGGTCAGGATGCTCTCGATAATACAGCGGGAAAAAAAAGTACAATTTAAAGAAAAAATAATGTAATTTTTTTTAATTTGATGGCCACATCTCATAAAAGTTGGGACAGGGTACCAAATGGCTAGGAAAATAATTGATACCAAAAAGAAACAGCTGAAGAAACATTTTGCAACTAATTGGGTTAATAGGCAGCAGGCAACAATTGCTTTTACAAATTAGAAACACATTCAGAATAATCTTCCTCAACATAAAATTGTGAAAACTTTTGAATCTCATCATCTACAGTTGATAAATCATCACAAGATTATGAGAATGTGGAGAAAGCTGAGTATGCAAGGGACCAGGGCAAAAATCTGTTTTGGATGCCCAAGATTTTCAGGTTCTTATGGGGCAGTGCATAAAAACAGGCATGGTTCAGTAATAGAAATCACTGCATGTGTTTAGAAACACCTCCAGAAAATTATTATTTGTGATTCAGTTTAAATGTAGGTCAAATCTCTCTCATGCAAAGAAAAAGCCATATGTGAACATGATCCAGAAATCCAAATCACATTTCACACACACACACACACACACACACACACACACACACACACACACACACACACACACACACACATATAGTACAGACCAAAAGTTTGGACACACCTTCTCATTCAAAGAGTCTTCTTTATTTTCATGACTATGAAAATTGTAGAGTCACACTAAAGGCATCAAGGGCTATTTGACCAAGAAGGAGAGTGATGGGGTGCTGCGCCAGATGACCTGGCCTCCACAGTCACCGGACCTGAACCCAATCGAGATGGTTTAGGGGTGAGCTGGACCGCAGAGTGAAGGCAAAAGGGCCAACAAGTGCCAAGCATCTCTCTGGGAACTCCTTCAAGACTGTTGGAAGACCATTTCAGGTGACTACCTCTTGAAGCTCATCAAGAGAATGCCAAGAGTGTGCAAAGCAGTAATCAAAGCAAAAGGTGGCTACTTTGAAGAACCTAGAATATGACATTTTTCAGTTGTTTCACACTTTTTTGTTATGTATATAATTCCATTTCACCTGTTAATTCATAGTTTTGATGCCTTCAGTGTGAATCTACAATTTTCATAGTCATGAAAATAAAGAAAACTCTTTGAATGAGAAGGTGTGTCCAAACTTTTGGTCTGTACTGTATATATATATATATATATATATATATATATATATATATATATATATATATATATATATATATATAAATAAATAAAAGAAAAAGAGACCAAAATATGTGTTGTTCCCTATTATATTCTTATACATACATATTATAGGTGTAATGGTACACATATTTCGAACCGAATTAAATTCTTTTGCAAGGTTTTTTTAGTCTCCGCCTCTTTTCCGGCATATTTATTATTATTATTAGACTTAAAAACATACACAAAAATGCCAGGGATGAATCCTGACAATTCCTCATATCAAGGGAGTGAATGAATGAAGGATGAAAGGAATAAAAACATTTGTTAAAGTGTGCTGAAATAAGTAGAACAGTTAAGTAGATCTTTTTTTTATTTTTTATTATTTAATATTAAATGTAAAACACCCACATACACGTCTGTATTACCCAAATATCTAACAGATGGAAACTATCTAAATAAATTTTATTTAATCAATCAACAGTTTTCATTTGTACCAATGTAATTGATTACTCAATGTATTCAATATAATAAACTGTGTTGCATTAATTAGATTTATTCTATTATATTTTTAATAAATATAAAAAATGTTTAATAAAAATTATTTAACCAAGTAGGCATATTATTTAAAACTGTATCTAAATTAAACTAAAACCGTGATTTAAAAAACAATGTACACATACATACTGTATGTTTTAAACATCTCCCAGATGTTATGCAATACAGTTCATGTCACAGAGAGGTTTCTGTAAAAGCTCTTTTTCTTTCTTTCTTTTTTTTTTTGAATGCTGTAGCATAAACCTTACTTGATTTCTTCTTTTCATTATGAAAAAGAGGCAAAAATCTCTTTTATTATTCCAAATAAATAGTTGCAAGAATTATTACATTTACAAAAAGAGATTTAAAATAGTGTGTAAAAGTTAACACTTCAGTATCTTCCCTCTGGGAGTCTATAATGTAAAGTCATATTTGCATAATCAATTTAAACATATGTTGTAACATGTGTAAGAAGGACCGTACACCTTCTTACAGTTCTGAATTATACCATAATTCATGTTCATTAGACCATTTAATCATGTGAACTTAAATTAAATGTTGTAAGCATAATCTGCATGTGGCAATGGAAATAGTATATATTAAAAAAGTTTTCTATTACCTGTTCAGTGGTGTTTAAACATGATCGTAAGAAATATTTGTCAAATTGATTTAACCATTTTTAAATAATGTTTACCTTTTTTAATTACCCATTTGTTTTCTTTACCTGTTTTATTTTTCACCACTTTAATAGTAAAGCTATATTTCAAGTTATCATCCTTTTAGCAGAAGGGTTTCAATGCTCTTTGCCTGTATTTATGGTTCCTCTGCTAAGTGGACTCTTTTTTTTTTTTATCTACTAATTTATTGCGCATATTGAATTATTGTTTTTATGTGAGCAGGCCATTCTAAATTACATCAAATTCGAATTAGTACTAAAGGAGAGTATTTGATTTTCATCCCAAGTACTGATGAACCTGATAAACCTAGCAGACAACAAGGCAACAGATTAATTAGATTTAATTCGATTTAAATAATATTTTGTGATGTATACTAAGTGCTTAATTATGGTGCTGCTAGTTAGTTAGTGCTTCAGGAACAAAGTCAAAACATGAAAAACAGGTGGTGTGGCAAAAATTACATAAAAAGGTTTGGAATGATAACGTAAGAGTCGTAGCTTTCTGAGTGAAAATGGAAGTAGCGTTTGTATACAAATTTGTCATGTACAAATATTTGTTGCCTGAGACTAAATGAAGTCTGTTTCATGCTGTTACGTGCTTTACTATACAGACTCCAGCAGAGATTAGACAGAACATTTGCAAGAACCCCTCAGTATTTTTTAAGTTGTTCTTAAACATCTATCTGAATTACAGAAGTGTCTTCCACAGGTCCATTTAAAAAAATAAAAAATATTAGATTGGAAGCTTAACTGTCAGTGCTATATGAAGCATAAAGAGTGTTTCTCTATGTTGCTTCTTTTGACTTTTTTGCGGTGCTTTGAAAGCTGATGATGTGCATTCAGCAACTTTGATTACTGCACGTTCCTTTGTTGTCAACCATGTCATCTTGTCATCACACTCATTTAATCTTTAACTGCTTAGGTTTATTTTTTTTTGCAATTGTTTTTGCATTTACCAACACACTCCTCTTTTTTCTGCCAGTAACCTTTTGGCTTCCTCTTTGTTTTTGTTGTACTTGCCTGCTTCTCTGAGGTCGATAAACCCTGACATTTTGGAAAACACACTTACTGTGGACACACAAACAAAAATATTTATGCACAGTGCAGATGTCTTTAATGAAGAAAAAGCTCCCAGGGGAGATAGGCACAATTTTTCGCACAGCATGAAATGACAGTGGAAGCTAAGCACTCCTAATTAAGCCTAAACAATTACTATGCATTTGTTCATCAAATGTACTGCCAACATACTGCCATTAAGGCTAAGTAATGAGTGGTGACAGGGTCTCATTGTGCATTGTTTTATCTTGTCTGAAATCAGTTTTGCTAGGGTTAGGAGCAGAGTGTCGAACATCTAAGACTAACATCACAGACTATGAGTGATGTTTATTAGCTGAAATAAGACATCAATGCAGTGAATAAAATGCTTAATGATATGCCATCAGAGTTCTTACAGTGGATTTAGGCCTCTTGTTTTAAACTTTATTGTTTTGTAGATTTTATAAATAATAATTTTTATTTAAATCTCTAATTAAAAAAATAGATGAATTCAGACACTTTGGTTTGTTGGAGGTCAGCTGGAGTTCACCTGTTGCTATTTCCATTGACTGGTTTAAGAGGTAGGAAACGATTAAGGATCCTGTTGGACAGACAACCATTTATGTAGTGCTCCTTAGATCAGGCTTTAATTGCTGAGTGGCAAGACAGAAGCCACTGTTGCGTTTAATAAATGGACTCTGGCATCATGTGCAAAAGGTTTCACCGGTCTGAAAAGATGATAATATAACTCTTTTGTCAGAACAGCAAGCTCTGTGAAAAACAGTGAGTAACAAGAAACAAGTGAGGAAGGGATAGCTGCAAAAACACACAAGAGCACATTCAAACTTAGACTGAGTTCACCTTTCAACACCATGACCCCAAGCATACAAATAAAAAAACTCTGGAGTACCTTTGGGAAAAGTCTCTAAATCTCCTTAAGTGACCCAGCCAAAGCCTGGACTTTCACTGACGCTTACGATCCAATCTGGCAGAGCTTAGGATCTGTTTCAAGTATTGTAGCAGTAATTGCTCGTGAAAGGACTTTTATAAAGTATTGATTGTGTTTGAATATTTTTTTATTATTATTCTATATTTTAATTCATTATTAAAGGTGATAAAACTATAGATTAATAGGCAAATATTTTGGGGTGAAATTAAATCCACAACACAGTAAAGAGTGCAGCAATAAAGAGGTCTGTGGGTTCAGCTCCAGTGACAAATAAATGCAACCACATAGTTGGCAATTTTGCTAAATTAAATAATAGCTTAATTTATATTATATTTATATGTATTAATAGCTTTAAAGTGCACACTTTTATTTTAATTTTTTTATTTAAATTTTTTTTAGAGACAATCTTTATGGCTATTTTATTTATAACCATTGCAATAAGGTGCTTGGTCAAAAACCTTTTTATTAATAAATTAATTCAACAACAAATAGAGAATTATATGTGTGTTAAAGTAACTTACAACCCACTCACTCAGCAAATAGTAGGTTATATAATAATAACTATATATTAAGGAGTTCAATCAAATAATGACCAAAAATGCTAAATAATAAGAGGTACTGAATCAAGTTCTGTTTTACAATCTCTTATAATGAAATGTAAGTAATGTAAACAAAATTGAAAATTAAAATTAAAAACAGGGATTAATTGATTGATCATCAGTGATAATGCGATTTTAACTAAACTATGCATGCAGCAATTTATGCTGGGATTTGTGTTTTTAATGTAATATTTAAATTAATTTGACAGAAAAAAGATTAGATTCTTTAGTTTGCATTTTCTATTTTGTCCTTTTTAATGTCAACAAGCTTGTTGATGTGAGTGTTGAGAAAGGCTTCTCAATTGAAAAGAGCTTCCTTTAAACTTTTCACTCTTCTGAACATCTAAACAGTTCACTATGCTACTGTCTAAAGTGTGTTTAGATTTGGCAAGGCTAAGCAGTGGTGTAAATCAGTTAAGCTCTTACCGGTTTCACAAGCTTCAAGCCAAAAAACTGAGCCCCATAACATTAGACCAATGAAATTGCCGAACGGGTTCAGGTGAACCAATGAAACTTTATGTTAAATCAGATGCGCTCCCACTGAATTGGGCCGCACCACATCATAAATATGGATGAGGTTTCTCTGACGTTTGACCTGCCGCTCACTCGGACTGTCTACAGGAAATGCGAATCATTCGTCACTCTGAAAAAACGCACTTCACCTGTGTTCTGAGCTGCACGGCATCGGGAGAAAAGCTTCACCGATGGTGTTTTTTAAACGCACAACAATGCCAAAAGAAAAACTCTCGCGAGAAATTGTTGTGAAAGGAAGAAGGAAGACAGTGAACAATGACTTTCTTGGTAGGCTAGTGTTTAGATACAAGCCGTGTTACAGGTTTAGAACATGTATGAGGACAGCGTGACAGCAGTGAAGTCTGCAGTAGGAACAACAAACTGATTGAAGGTGAAGGTTAGATTGCATGGTTTGGACATTTGCAAAAGAGAGACATGGGGTATATCGGTAGGAGGATGCTGAGGATGGAGCCAACAGGAAGGAGGAAAACAGGAAGGCTAAAAAGGAGGTTACTGGAGGTGGTGAAGGAAGACATGAAGGTAGTTGGTTTGAAAGAGGCAGATGTAGAGGACAGAGTAGTATAGAGAAGGATGATACTCTGTGGCAACCCCCAAATGGGAGCAGCCGAAAGAAGAAGAATAAGCAGATTTTCAATTTCAGTTTAATTTGTGTTAGTTTTGATGATGTTTAAATAATTTAGTATTCACTACTTTTAATTTTTATTACATTTTAGTACATGTTTTATTTTAATATATGATTTCATGTAAAAGTCTTTATATTTGTAAATGTGTTTTTAATGAGGTAGTTCAGATAATAAATATGACCTAAATCAAATAAACATACATTTATTTTTAAACTTGTTGACAATGAATGCTTCTAACATGCTTTAGCTTGTTGTTTACATTTACATTTACATTTGCGGCATTTAGCAGACGCCCTTATCCAGAGCGACGTACAAAAGTGTTTCGAGTCTGTAGTAATGAATAAATCTACACTGGTATGCAAGATTACAAACTTGATATAAATATAACCCTTGAATTCTACAAACTTGGAAAGTGCTAATTTAAATATTTCAGGAAGAGGTAGGTCTTAAGTCGTCGCTTGAAGATAGCCAGGGACTCTGCTGTACGGACATCTAGGGGAAGTTCATTCCACCACCTCGGTGCCAGAACAGAGAAGAGCCTTGAAGTGTACTTACCTCTCATTCTGAGACAAAGTGGTACCAGTCGAGCAGTGCTGGAGGATCTCAGACAGCGTGGTGCAGTGTGAGATGTGATGAGGTCACTGAGGTATGATGGTGCTGGTCCATTTTTGGCCTTGTAGGCAAGCATCAGTGTTTTGAATTTGATACGTGCAGCTACTGGAAGCCAGTGAAGGGAGCGCAGCAATGGGGTGGTGTGGGAGAACTTGGGCAGATTGAACACAAGTCGTGCAGCTGCATTTTGGATCATTTGCAGTGGACGAATAGCGTTCAGAGGAAGACCTGCCAGCAGAGAGTTGCAGTAGTCAAGTCTTAAAATGACAAGAGACTGAACAAGCACCTGGGCAGCCTGTGTGGACAGAAATGGTAGAATCCTTTGGATGTTATATACGTTATATACGTTAAAAGATGATTGTTTCTTACAGGCTATATGAGTATATGAATGACAATTGTCCCCCAAAAAATGATAGGTCCTATGACATACATATGCTAATTAGTACTTACAGGTTCATACAATTGTAATGTTATTAAACCACTATGGTGCATGCTTTATATTGTCACAAAGATTTACTACTGCACATGCATCTTACAATATACAGCAGCATCTAAGCTAATACACATTACAAGCTGCAGTGAGGGCATAATCGATTAATGCTAGTGAGCTCTAATACTTTTTTACTTTGCCACTTACTGGTCAGTTAGGTTTAAAAATATTTTTTCAATAAGTTTTTCTGATAGTTTTAGTTAACTATAATAACCTTGCAGAGAACTACACCTTGGTAGTGTCAATCTAAAAGAAATTCGCAGAAAATCGGCAACATAACCCTTATCAGCATACAAGTATTTTCCTGACACTTATATATGTTGTTTGTTTGTTTGTTTTATTTTTTGCTTTAGTCAGCCATTTTAGTCATCATCTCTGAATATGGCCCCTAGTGTCTGAGAGATGTTTGCAGTAGTTAGGGCCACATTAAGTTGTACATATACAGTGGTTATGCAGGTAGATTGTTAGCTATTTACAGTAGAAGAACCTTATGGAAGTGTTTATATTACATTTCTGGGCATCACATTTCGGTCTACAAAAGCCAAAGAGACTATTAAAAACTATTGTGATTATTTACTCTGCAAATAAGAAAACAAAGATTACAATAAGCATCTGGAGATTAATTAGTCATGATAAGCATATAAATCAGTCTTCAGCAAAAAGCCTGAAGGCAAGTATACCACAAGTTAAACAATAAACACGCTTAAATGATTCCTTGGAAACCCATTACATTGTAAACTATTATATAGCATATAATTCAGAAAACAGACATTTTTTTTTCTGAACAAAAATAGTATAAACTAATATAATTTCATGACATATAAACATGAGAAACAAACTTTGAGTGAAACCAGACTCAAAAAAATTGACCTTGGCACTGGATGGTAGTAGGAAGTAGTTTTCTAAATCTTCAATGCTAATCATTTCTTACTTGTCAGGAAACTGCTTCAAACTACTCATGAGTTATTGTAACTAAGCATTCGCTCATTTTAGGCATTCACCAAAACAAGTTGAAAGATTTTGGCACTTTTATAGGCTATTATACAGTAATTTATTTTTTTTAGAGAAACCCTATAATAGACAAACATTTTTGTTTAGCTGTGTTTGAGGTGTTTGAGGCTTTATTTAATAAAACTCAGTCTTGTGTGAAAAACAATTTCTCACATATTTCTGATGTATGAAACTACTGTACCACAAACTGTTTCCTCTTCCAGTCGATGCAATATACAAAGATTAATATTTGTGGAACAGCTGGGGCCCAGTCCACACCCATGGACAAGCAACCACTGTTAAAACAGACAACTACACTACAAGCTACTAATAAAGTTATACTAAAGCTACACTGATGCTACATTGCCAAACTTAATTAATTAATTTAGCTGACAATTAAAAATGATTTAAAAATGAATATTTTTGTAAATTCTATAATAGGAAAATGGCATATGATTTCATAACTAAATTAATAATAATAAATTAAGAATATGAGATCTAAAAGTATTGAATTTTGTAAATTTGTGGTTGCAGGAAGAATGACTGTATAACATCTCATTAAAATTTTGTCCAACACTGTCCCACAAGGCTCAGTACTTGGTTCTCTTATGGGTTCTCTCTATATGTGTTCTCTCCGTGGGGTCATATTCTCCCATGGGTTTTTATAAAACTGTTATGCAAATTACACTCATCTGCTCTTTCCCTCCACCAGACTCATTTTTCAGCTCAAATCTCAGCATGTCTGACAGACATCTCATTATGGATGGCAGAGCATCAGCTGAAAGTTAATCTCAGCAAAACTGAACTGCTGTTCATTCCATTACTCATTCTCATATAACGATCTTGTGCTCTCCCTGAAAAAGTCTTTGATCTTACCTTCGGTAACTGCAAACAATTTTGGGGAAACCATTGACAATCAGCTGTTCTTTTCATTTCTAATTGCTTATCTGGCTTGCTTGGTTTGATTTCTCTTTTACAACGTCAAACACATTTGTCCATTTTAATCCACTATGTCCACTCAGCTAATTGTTCAATTTTAAGACTGGACAACTGAAACTTACCATACAGCTTTTAGAGCTGATCAAGATTACAGCTACAGGACTTTGTTGTTACAGTCCCTCCACTGGCTTCCTATAGCTGCCCACATCAGATTTAAAACACTGATGCTTGCCTACAAAGCTGAATACAAAGCAGCACCCATGTACCTCAAAGCATTTATCACACCTTGCACCATAATGTCTCCAGTTGTCTAATCATTGTATATCCAGTTATCTTTAAATTATGATAATACCTTTTTCTTCTATAAGTTAAAATAGCAATTTAGATACAAAAAGATTTGTGGTCTGTTTGCTTCTCTTACTATAATACTTCTACAACATAGTTTTTTGGCTGATGGTATTATTAGTATTTGACCTAGTTAACTAGTGTCAGGATGAATTTATTGATCAAGACTTCAAACTACTTCAGTAAGCCAGTATGGATAAGAACATCTGTCAAATGTCATTATTGTAAATGTAAAAAAAAAACATTTTATAATGGCATAACAAAAAGGTCAAAACACAAGTAAAAAAATAGAGGATTACAGCTTTCAGGTACTGTATGTAGATAATTAGCTAAGCAGCTAATTAGTATGCATTCTTTCATAAGGCGTATTTACTATTATGTCAATATAAAACTATTTTTATGCTTTCTCTGAACATACAGTATGGCCGAACTTAACAGTTTGATCTGACATACTGATCACATGTTTGCACACAGTGTCTGGTTTATGGACAGAGACTGTGTTTAATACAAACCATTGCTTGTTTTTTACACACGTGATTCACACACATTCACACACACACACACACACACACACACACACACACACACACACACACACGCATCTATCTATCTATCTATCTATCTATCTATCTATCTATCTATCTATCTATCTATCTATCTATCTATCTATCTATCGGTCTGTCTGTCTGTCTGTATATATTTTTTTTCACTGCACCACTTTCTAATTTTTTTTATTATCTTCTCATATTTATGTTTTCACTCAGGATCTAGTCAAATTGTCATGTCAGATCTAGTCAAATATTGGTTCTGGTTGGTTTTGTATAGTATTCATTTTGTTAAGTCCATACAGCATGTATATATTGAAATGAAATCTTGTTTCTCCCAGGCCATAGTGATGCACATAAAACAGAACACAAGGCCACATTATATGCAAATAGATATTGTGCATGATTGCAAGGCAATAAGTACAGAGGGCATTTAATACCTAAGAAGAGCAATGAATACACAGGACAACAGAA
The DNA here is from genome assembly GCF_014805685.1 of Silurus meridionalis. Classification (NCBI taxonomy): domain Eukaryota; kingdom Metazoa; phylum Chordata; class Actinopteri; order Siluriformes; family Siluridae; genus Silurus; species Silurus meridionalis. The sequence continues at coordinate 14,011,774 of NC_060888.1, forward strand.
CAGTGTTGTGCAGGAAACATTTTTGTAAATTATTGTGAAGTGTAACAGAAATAAATGCAGCAGTGTTAATGTCTGGTGCAACTTTGTAAAGTGCAGGTGTGCAGTGGGTTTAAGGCATATCGGGTTGTGTTTAAAAAAAAAAACTGTTGTCTAAGTCTATTGCTAGTATCTTCTGCCAAATAGCAGGAGAGTGAAGCATTAATAAAATTGGTACAAAGTGAAATGCTGGTCACTTGTCGTACAAGGGTGATGGTGGGTAAGGAGACCACAATGATCTTTCAGCTGTTGTTCCAGTTTGTTGTAGGGTCTTGTGGTCAGAGTTTAGAAGGCAGGTCAGGATGCTCTCTAATTTCCCTTTTTTTAAGAAGGGAATACGAATTGTAGTGGGGGTTGGCTTTCTTCTGTCTTTGCTGGATGCTTCCAGCCTTGTTTAGGTAGTGTTGAGAGTCTAGAAAATATCCTCTGGCACACAAGAAACCAGGTTGACTCTTCCCACAGATGTTCAATTGATGTGCATTGGTGAGTGGTCTACTTTTGTGTTCCTGACATCAGCAATCATCTCTTTATACTTATCAACATCAGGAGACAGATTGTTCTTTTTGCTCCATTATGCAAGGTGGTTCCCCTCCTTCCTTTTGCCTCATCATTGTTGCTGATCATAACTGAAATGAAAAATTAGCACATTTGATTGTGATTTGCAGTGGTGGACAAAATACACAAACCATGTACTTTAGTAAAAGTAAAGATACAGAAGGTAAAATATTACTCCAGTAAAAGTAAAGTACTCCCTTTAAACTTCGACTTGAGTAAAATAACACATTTGCCTTTAAATGTACTCAATGTACTTGTGGTATTCTCTTCATTTATTATTTAAGGCTGCAGTACAGCCCCGCTGACTTAACTTCACTCCCTACACTATTAATAAAGGTTTTTATCCACTTATAAAAAAAATTGATTTAGCAAAATGTAGTTGAGTAAAAAGTAATATATTTGACTTTGAAATGTAGGGACGTTAAAGTAAATGTGTCACTAAACAGAAATATTTAAGTACAGATAAGCAAAAAAAAAAAGCTACTTAATCTGTTAGTCTTCACCACAGATTTTGGGACTAACAGCTGAAAATGCCCTACCTAAATTTAAATGTTAACAGTTACTGATTACATGTACGTTGTTACTGTCCAAAACGTGATTTGCACTGTATGTTGCAATACTGTCATGAATCAGCAGGGTAAACAAAAGTTGACTGAAAATAAAGAACAGGGAAACACCCGTGTTATGTTAGAGGTGGTGCTGCTAATCCTGATGGACTGGGGTCTCCAGACAAAACATTCAGCTGTAGAGGGAGGTGATCAACACTTTTGTGATCTAAGCTTTTATTAGTTGTTGCAGGATGATTGTGTTGAATGCTGCACAAGTCTATGAACAACATCCTTACATAATTGTATTTTCTGTCCAGCTGAGTCAGTGAAAGGTGGCTGCTGGCAGATATGGTGTCATCTGTTTAGCAGCTAGGACAGTAGGCATATTGAAATGGGTCCAGTTTAGTAGGAAGGCTGCCCTTTAAGAGGCCAGTAGCCATACAGGCAGAAAAAAATACAATTTCTTTGGCACAGGTGTGCATAGTGGTTATCTTTAAAACACACAAGGATGATTGCTTGGCTCAGGATAGCGTTGAAGATTTGATGACATCTGCAAGCTGATTTGTAGATTCCCTGAGCACCCAGCCAGGTATGTTGTCAGGATCAGCTTTCCATATGTTAACTCTGGGCACAGTTTTTCTCATTTCTATTTAGACCAACAAAGTACTTGATTGATGGGTTTTGGGGTAGTCTTTTATCTCAGCATTATGTCCTCTGCCTTAAATGATGCATATCAATTGTTCATAGAAACTAGGAGCATGGTATCACAAGATACAATGTGTGCTCTTGATTTTTTTTTTTTATGTAGTCAGAGATTCTTTGTACATAGTTTCACTTTACCTTTCTAATTACATAGGACAGACAGGGCCTTATTGTGCACAGAGCTGCCTTGTCATGTGGATGGCTATCTTGACAGAAAGTACTGAACACATAATGCTATCTGTACCAAACACCCTCTTAACCTAACCATTTGGGTAATCAATAACAATGTCAAAAATATGAGCTAAAGTTACACACCTGTACTTGTCTTTAATTTGGTGCTTAACATTTTGAATGTGAACAAATTGTATTTTTCTTTTGCACAGGTAACAATTGGGTATACATTTCCATGTGAATATTTTAAGCTCTGTGTGGCCACGTTCAACAGTCTTGTTTTTATTACTAGAACAATGCATTCTCTGTAGCTATACAGCATTGCTGTTACTTTCCAAACAATTAATGCAGATTCACATATGTGAGGATCCGGTAAACCCATCATATCTGGCAGCAGGTATATCGAGTGCAAAAAATAAGTGATCCTTTAGCAGAGCCTTGTGAAACAACAAACTAATCCGTCCAATCAGAAATAGTAAGTCAAATAAGAACCGAGCCAGGAAAGCGGCTGTCTCCTTAGCTCCAACATATTTTAGTATAAAAGATTGAAGACCAAGAATCTGTTATGTATGTTGTTCCTAATCATGTATAAACTCATTGATAAAAAAAAAAAAAAAAAAAACTTATAACATCGTATAAAACTGTAAAGGGCGGTATTCTGTAAATTACAGATGTAAAGTAGGCTTAGATTTTTCATCCCCATGCACATCACTACGTCGCTGTTATTATTCCGCCCCCAAGAATATTTTCCTCATAGCTGCTTTGGACAAATCTCAGATAAAACAAATTTTTTGACTGTCCATTTTTTCCCTTTTTTTCTTTTTTTTTGTAAACAAAGCCCAGTTAGCACAAGCAGGAAACAGCTGTTTGTGCAGAACCGAGAGCTGCATCCATTTCATGCCAGGTGTGTCACGTGCTGCACACTTTTACCACAACGAGCTTCTAAAGTTTAATAAAACTAAGAACTTGCCCACTTGGGGAAATAAAATTCTCCCATAAAAAAATTAGAATCCTGCACTCATTGGCTACATTTTCCATCAATCATTTTGTTTACTTAATGCTACTGGCTGAAAATAAAATGTTTGAAATGATAGGTGGTGCATAACAAATGTCACCATCACACCTGCAGAGAGAGTGGATGCTCAGGCTTGAGCTTCTGCCTCTCTTTTATTTTTTTTTTAGTGGGTGGTCTCATTTGTTTTGAAACACTATATTTAACTAGCTGATTCCAAAACATATACAATCAATACACCCCCGAAGTACCGTGACATAAACAAAAAGAATATCCTTCTAAATTACAACACTATTGTTTTGTTGGACCAAAAATGCTTTACGGCATGTTGTTCAGTGGATTCTTATCTTTCCAAATAAACCAGGATTTTTAGCAGTGAATGCAGTTGTAACTAGTTATTAAAATCATATTGTAAGTACTGCATTTTTTTATGCATGTTGTTGGTGTGTACTACCAAATTCAGCAAATACATTAGTTATACGTTTTTCACAAAAAATCTGTGATCTAAGATCAATGCTTGAGACCTTTTGAATGATTTATAGTTAGTCATAGTTACTCTTGTCCCTTTATATTTAATCTATTGTTAAACATTAACACCTCCATACAATGGGATATCGGCTGCACGGGTGTGACTTTTTTTTCTCCAATCATTTGTTACTGATCAAAACCAGTAAAGCACCATGCATGTGTAAGAGCAACAAAAAAAAATATTGTGTTTCTCTGTGCATCTGTATATGACTCAGGGGCCTCCATCTTCACAAAGTTGAATCTGAGGAATGACTACAACTTGTTCGCATTAGGAGGGGGATGAGTGAAAGACCGTGTTTAACACCCCCTTTGGATATTACGAGTACTTGGTAATGCAATTCAGCCTGACCAACGCTACTGCTGTGTTCCAGGCTCTGGTTAATAATGTTTTACGGGACATGCTTAACAATTTTGTATTCATTTAACTTGATGACGTCCTCATTTTTCTCACTCCCAAAATGAACGTCCATGGCAACAGGGGTTCAGAGGATTCGGCAACTCTTATAGGAGGTTTATCACTGGTTTGTTATAGGATGGTTTGTAGCTCCATCGTGGCATCTCTTCCATCCCACTTCCATCCACCAGCTCTTCCTTTTGGATTCTGAGATTTAACAAGAATTTTTCCAAGCTCAAATAATTTTGAGCCTGGCCATGCCTGACCCCCCTCAACAATTCATAGTCTAATCTAGGGGTGAGTGCTGTCCTATCCCAGAGGGACTCCAATGATAACCGGCTTCACCCATGTGCCTTCTTCTCCCACTGCCTAAACCCGGGCCTGGTAGGAGAACGGGAGCTCCTAGCGGTCAAGCTGGCCATAGAGGAGGGGTGTCACTGGCTAAAGGGATCCAAGATGCTATTCATGGTTTGGACAATCTAAAGTACTAGAGTAAATGCCTTAACCCTGTCAGACTCGCTGGAGTCTTTTCTTTGCCTGTTTTTTGGGGTCTTCAAATAGCAAACCCGATACCCTCTCCTGACTTCACTCCTCCGGTGAAGAGGACACCCCCACACGAGCACTTTCTCCCACCTTCCATAACAGTCTGTGCACTGTGGGCAATGAAGGGAAGGTCCAGCTGGCCACTTCAGGCTAGCCCATCCCTGAGGGTTGTCTTTAGCACAGATTCTTTGTGCCTGATCAGCTGCGCTCCCAGGTGCTCCAGTGGTGCCACAACTCCCCCTTGTTCTGCCATCTTAGTTTTTCACGTAAACTGGCTCTGCATGAGCAGCTGTTCTGGTGGCCCACTGCTTGGTAAGATACCCTCCTTGCCCACCAATGCCACTGGACTCTCGCCCTTCCAGGTCACCTACAGCTACCAAACCCACATTGTTCTCCACCAGGAAGCTGAGGCAAACATGCTGTCTGCTCTGACCCCATTGCGGTTCACCTCAAACTACCTAGATTCCTCTTCCAGTGTGCCACCTACTGCACTCCAGACACAGAGAAAGGGGCTTCCAGTGCCTGGTGGACTGGGCGGCTTATGGACCTGAGGAATGCTCCTGGGTCCCAGCCTGCCACTTTCTGGATCCTGACCTCATTATCCATTTACATCTAGATCACACTGAGCAGTCTCTAGGGTCGTTTTGAGCTGTTCCTGAGGCGTTTACAATCATGGTCTTCCGGGTTCAAGGCACTCAATTCCGGGTGTTCAGTGCACACTTTTGGTTCACAATGCACACTGTGTTGATTTTCTCCGGGTGGGTGAGGGCTGAATGAAGAGCCATGGAAACTGCATCCTCTGTTGACCTTTTCAGGCGATAGGCAAACTGGTGTGGGCCCAGTGTAGGTGGTAGGCTCGCAGAGAGGTGATTCAAGACCAGTTTCTCAAAGCACTTTATAATGATAGGAGTGAGTGCAACTCGGCACAAGTCATTTAGGCATTTGGCAGCTGAATGCTTAGGCACTGGTATGATAGTTGTGGTCTTTAGGCATGTAGGAACCTTGGCTTGGGCAAGTGACAGGTTGAAAATGTCAGTGAAAACCTGTGGCAGTTGTCCAGCACATGCTCTGAGAACATGTCCCGGTATGCTGTCCAGACCAGCTACCTTGCGTGCATCCACTTTGCTAAACGCTGAATAGATGTCCGTTGTTGAGAGTGAAAGTGAACTGTGGGCAGTAGAAGAGTCAGCGGTTGAAGTGAAACGTCTATGCTTTTACCAAAACAAGCAAAAAGATGTAATTGAGTTCGTCCAGTAGGAAGGCAGGTGTCGGTTTGTAATGTAATGTGGTCTGGATGCCTTTCCACATACGTCTGGGGTCAGAGTTGTGGAAGTGTTCTTCTATGTGGAGTTTGTATGAATGTTTGGCTCTCCTGATGCCTCTTTTCAGGTTGGCCCTGGCTCTGTTGTAGTCCTCTAGACTACTACTGTAGATTTAAAAGCAGCATATTAGAAAAGCATTTTACGTGTTTGACAGTAGTGACATTGTCAATGCACGTGTTGATATGGTCCAAAATAGATGATGTGTAAATGTCCATGTCTGTGCAAGAGGCCAGTGTGGCCTGTGAGGCAAACATGTTCGAGTCAGTATCCTGAAACTGTTGCTGTAGAGAAGAAAAGGCTCCCTCTGGCCACACCTTTACTGTCCTCACAGCTGGTTTGATCAGTGGTGTGTAATTGGGTAGCATGAACAAAGAAAAGTGTTCAGAATGACCCAAGTGAGGGAGGGAAATGGCCCTGTATTCCCCAGGTATGTTTGTGTATACCTGATCCAGTGTGTTGTTCCCTCTGGTAGAACAGGAGATATTGTAATGAAATTTTGGTAGTTCAGATCTCAGGTTGGAGTGGTTGAAATCTTTAACAATGATGATAGCTCCTTCAGGATGTGCAGACTGCTGTTTGGTGATAGCTGCGTGCAGTTCCTCCATAACTAGTTTAGTGTTAGCCTCTGGAAGAATGTGCACTGCAGTCACAACAATGGCTGAGAATTTTCTCAATAAATAAAAGGGTCTGCACCTAATCATTAAATACACTAAATCAGTGGTTCTTAACCTTGTTGGAGGTACTGACCCCCACCAGTTTCATATGCGCATCCACCGAACCCTTCTTAAACGGGGCGTGTCATCACGAATCATATGAGTCGGGTGTGTGTCTTGACCTCCGCCGAACCCCTGAGACTGACTCACCGAACCCCTGGGGTTCGATCGAACCCAGGTTAAGAACCAATGCTCAAAATGAACAGAGTAATGACTTTCAGTAACAGTAGAGTTTGTGCATCATGATTTGTTAACATATATGCACAGACCCCCACCCCTGCATTTACCAACTTTTTGATCCAAGATAGCGGCGCGGCAGTAGCTCGCAGCAGCCACTCCAGACCCAAAATAGTGCTACTTTCACTTTGTAGCCCGCCTTACACAACATATGGACCACAACCGGTGTCCCTGTGTAACACTCCAGGAACTCAGAAACAACCCCAAAAACACAATTAATGATGATTTGCGGCAGAAGCTACGCGACCTCGGCATGCTTCGAGAACCAGGCTTTCAGACCTCGGCTAATGCTAAGGGACCTACTCTACGGGACCATTAGCGAACTACAAAACACACACCCTGACGGATTGTTTATTGTTTATTTCAACCATGCAAATTTCAGGACTGTGGTCCCTAAATTCTACCAGAATGTGGACTCGAGGAAAAAGCACGCTGGATGTTGTTTACACAAACATTCTGGGCGCATACTGGGCGAAGCCCCACCCCTGCCTCTCTTACTCAGACCACATCTCCATTATGCGGATCCCAGCTTACAGAGCACTCATCAGGCATTTAAGACCAGCTGGAAAGCAGGTGATAACCTGGCCAGCAGGATCCATGTCTGCTCCTTAGGACTGCAGTGACTGGGACATTTTCAGGAGAGCTGCAACCAACGGCAATTTAATCAACTTGGAGGAGTACACTTCAACAGTGACCAGCTACATGAGCAAGTGCATTGATGACGTAACCATCTCCGACTATCGTACCATCGTGCTCACACCCACCATGATGAAGTGCTTCAAGAGGCTCGTCATGAGGCACATCAAGACCCAGCTTCCACAATCACTGGACCCCGTGCAGTTCACATATCATCCAAACCGCTTCACGGATGATGCCATTTCCACGACCCATTATCTGGCCCTTACCCACCTGGACAACAAGGACTCATATGTACGAATGCTGTTAATAGACTTCAGCTCAGCATGCAACACAATCATTCCTCAGCAACCAATTAATAAGTTGAGCCTATTGGGCCTGAATACCTCAATCTGTAACTGGATCCTGAAGTTCCTGACTGGGAGACCTCAGTCAGTCCGGATCGGAAAAAGCATCTCCAGCACCACCACACTGAGCACTGGGGCACCTCAGGGCTGTGTGCTCAGTCCACTGCTGTTCACTCTGCTGACCTACGACTGTGTAGCAATGCACAGCTCGAATCACATCATCAAGTTTACCGATGACACGACTGTGGTGGGTCTCATCAGCAAGAACGATAAGTCACCTTATAGAGAGGAGGTGCAACAGTTAACGGCTTGGTTGGATCGAACAACCTGTCTCTGAACGTTGACATAACGAAAGACGGTTGACTTCAGGAGAGCACAGAGTGACCATTCTCCACTGATTATTGATGGATCCTCCGTGGAGATCGTCAAGAGCACCAAATTCCTTGGTGTTCATCTGCCAGAGAACTTCACTTGGTCACTCAACACCAGCTCCATCACCAAGAAATTCCAGCAGCGTCTCTACTTCCTGAGAAGGTTGAGGAAAGCCCATCTCCCTCCCCCAATCCTGACCATGTTCTACAGAGGGACCATCAAGAGCAGTCTGAGCAGCTGCATCACTGCCTAGTTTGGGAACTGCACCATCTCGGATCGCAAGACCCTACAGAGGATAGTGAGGACAGCTGAGAAGATCGTCAGAGTCTCTCTCCCCTCTATAATGGACATTTACACTACACACTGCATCCGCAAATACAACAGCGTTGTGGACAACCCCACACACCCATCAGGGAAGCGGTTCCGAAGCATTCAGGCCATCACATCCAGACTGTGCAACAAGCCATCAGGCTTCTCAATACTGACCTAAAACTCACGCACACACACTCAACTGTGTGACTGATCTGTAGAACCAGGACTCAAACACACTATTGTACTCACTTCACACATTCATGCCCATATTATATCACTTCATTACTACAAACTGTTTACATGCTATTTTTGCACAACTTTTTTTTTTACTGCTGCTATTTCTTTTTTTGCACAAACCATTTTGTTTACATTTTGTTTAATTACAATATTGACTCCTGTACTCAGTTCTCTTTTACACACTGCACTGTGTAACATATAGCAGGTTTACTGGCGGCTTTATTTTGTGTTTTGTGTATTTGTCCTACACTGTCTTGTGTTGTCTTTACACTGTCTGTCTTGCACTGTTTGCACCAGGTTGCACACGATGCACTTTATGTGGCCAGGACACACGTTGTTTCATTTCACTGTGTACTGAGTCAGCTATATATGGTTGAAATGACAATAAAAGCTTCATGACTTGACTTGACTTGGCTAGAATTCACTGCCGTCCTGTCCGCCCGGAAAACATTGCGACCCCCGAGCTCAATGTTGCTGGGAATGTTGTCATTAAACTGTAAAAATCATGACATTACATTTCTTAATCTACTTGTGAGATGTTATCCGGAGCAGCAGTTATTATATTTTGTTCGGGAGAGACCGTACATTAGCAAGGAAGATGCTTGGAAGAGATGGTTGATGTGGGTTTAGCCTTAGCCCAGCCCTAATGCTGCCTTGCTTCCCCCTTCTTTGTTTACGATCTTGGCACCAGGGTCTCTCTGCCAGCCGAGCTGGATCAACAGTCCACGGTGTTCGAGCAATTTCCCAAGGGAGTTCAAAGTTCATTGAAAGTCCCTCTCTGTAGTTGTGACCGATGACTAGTTATGTGTGACGGCTGTATTCGATATGTGCAAGCCTGTTCTGAGTGAATAAACTTGCAGTTAGTGGAGAAAAACTACCGATTTGCGAAATCTGGAGAGACGCTGGGCCTCGCTTTGTGCACACGCTGCCATCTTGGCCAACCGTTCCTGTTATGATAAGTGTATGATTAGTTAATGTTATTGGTGAGAAATATATACTACATGCACTGTTAAAACAAATAATGAACTAATCAAACAATACTTTGATAGCTTTTTCATTTAATCCACATAGAGGTCATTTCACAAATATCATGAATGGGTTCCTCAAGATAATACTGCACAAAAAAAATAGAGTTTTTAAAAACTAATATAAATTAGGGACATCTCTGTTTTGGTTAAAATTCACATTGTACACACAGCCATTTGTTCTTGCAGTGTACAAGCCTATAATTATATGTGCACTTAGTATACAAAGTAATGTAACTTTGGCATTAACTGCTTACTTACTGTAATTCTGACAAACGCCCATGATGAATTATACGACTTGTAACAACTTCTTCTTCTTTCAGCTGCTCCCATTAGGAGTCACAACAGCAGATCACCAGTCTCCATACGATTCTGTCCTCTACATCTGCCTCTTTGAAACAAACTACCTGGATGTCTTCCCTCACACACATTTATAAACCTCCTCCTTGGCCTTCTTCTTTTCCTCCTTCATGGTGGCTACATGCTCAGCATTCTCCTACCGATATAGCCCATGTCCCTGCTCTGCAGACGTTTAAACCATCTCAATCCGGCCCCTTTTAATTTGTCTCCAAAATATGCACTTTCCCTCTAATAAACTTGTTTCTAATCCTGTCCATCTTTGTCACTCCCAATGAAAATCTCTGCATCTTCAACTCTGCCACCTTCAGCACCGCCTCGTGTCTTTCAGTCGAAGTTATACGACCTGTAACTGGCATTTTGATTTTAACTAAGAAATGTATATTTGTGATATGTGTGTTTCATTTGTAGATCTCTTTCTGGCCGGATTGTTGGTGGTGTCTGGTGGTTCTTCACCCTCATCATCATTTCTTCCTACACAGCTAACCTGGCAGCCTTTCTCACTGTAGAGAGAATGGTCTCCCCAATCGAGAGTGCTGAAGACTTAGCCAAGCAGACAGAGATCGCTTATGGTACACTTGATGCTGGCTCAACCAAAGAGTTCTTCAGAGTAAGCAAGTGAATTCCACTGCAGTTTATTATGCCAAATGCTTAAATTCTGAATCCTGCCATTTAAAACCCTGTCTAGCACTATATAATTCCACATGCAAAATCCTATTTAGTCATACATTTATCTCTGCAGAGATCGAAGATTGCTGTGTTTGAAAAGATGTGGTCCTATATGAAGTCAACCCCATCTGTGTTTGTAAAGACCACTGATGAAGGAGTGATTAAAGTTAGGAAATCTAAAGGAAAATATGCGTATCTGCTGGAGTCAACAATGAATGAATATATTGAGCAGCGCAAACCCTGTGATACCATGAAAGTGGGAGGGAATTTGGACTCTAAGGGTTATGGTGTTGCCACACCAAAAGGCTCCCCACTCAGGTAAAGAACAGCAGCATTTCATCTTGCTTGCAGACTTGCTGAAAGTGTCTCTTGTTTTAATTCCAAAATGTAACTTTGAAGATTTGTTTAGACTTTCAAGTGTTATACTTCTTTGCAATTTAATTGATAATATACATATGGAAACATGATTTTTTTTTCTTTAATTCATTACAACAAGACTGCAGCATGTAACTTCCATTGCTATGCAGCACAGTGGCATGTGTGGGTGGATGGTGGATGTGTGTGGGTTTTTGTGTGTGTATGTGTGTGTATGCATGAATCAGCCTAGAACGCATGCAACTTTAACCAAGGGCTGAGGTTTTGAGAATTTATCTCAAGTGCTTGCATAAGAAAGGGTGGCATACTGTTTAAAAGCACTTGTGGTCAGCACCATGGCAATCAACACTAGTTTCCTGTATTCAAGCAATGAAAATGCATCAGTCTGAGTGTAGTAGAAGGCACAGCTTTAGTGATTTCCAGTATCCCTTACTTATTTAATTCCTGTGTGCATCCATTATGTAAGTTATGAATGACATTAAGATATTGATATTAATACTGTATATCAATCCACTCTGATGGCATCAATGTCTCAGTGTCATTCATTTTGTAGCACTACCTCATGACACTAACACACTACTGCAGATTGATATTATATCCAGTTCAGTGCAAAAGGGGCTCAGAAGGGCAATTTAGAGCTGCTAAAATAACTTCAATAAACTCTACCTCCCTCTAATAAGAAAAGCTCCTTGGGGGAATGACCTCCTAGCAATTGTACTGTTATATTTAGGTCACCCTATAGAAATTTGAACATGGAGTGAAAGACAATGACAAAATGACATTGAGTATAGTATATAAAAAGGGCCGGTTTGCAGCATGCTATGCCATGCAAAGAAGACGTTAATTTTTATTTATGATTTGACAGTCATCATCACTGTTAGGCGAGATTATAAATGAATGTACACTTGTTTACCTCCCTTTTGTGCCGAAATGGATGAAGAGATAGTTAGCATGCTCCTTGTGGGGCTATTTTTTTCCTAACTATGTGTTGCATGAGATACAGTCTGCCAGATATTCATCGCTCTTCACTGAGAGAGATTATTTTCTTTGGTTTAACTGAATAGATCTTAAAAAAATAAATAAATAAAAAATAAAAAGGAACTTTATGCGTAAAGATGTGTACCTACACTTTTACCAGCATACAGTCTGTTGACCATATTAAAAGTTGGCACTTGATTTCCACGAGGTACAACAATATTATACTAACAGAAAGTAAATTTTTCTAGCAACCACATTCAAATTATGTGAATAAGATACATTATTACTTAAATATTTCATGTCGCTATTTAATGTACTTACAGTGTAACTATTATAATACATATGCCTTTAACTACAAAGGATGGACTTAATCAGGCTACACGTGGTAATGGCTCACATATGACTAGGCAGGCAATATGCAAGGGAAGAAAATATGAAAGTAGCTTACAAATTTGTAAAACTTTACATCTGTAAATGTTTTTGTGTTGCATTTTCTGGTTTCTTTAGAATATCTATTCATTTGTTCTTTAACTAAAACATTGAACTCACTAAAATGATATGGTTGAGGTATGTTATAAGGTATGAAAATATACAGATCTGGGTTGAACTATGTATATTATTTGCCAAATATACTAATGAGTTGTCCTAGATTAACAGGCTGTCCAAATGTATAGCCAAGTTATGGTCATTATGTATATAGTTTTCATAAAAAAAAAAACATTATTACTGTCAACAGAAAGTGTTTACTTTGTATGACAGCTTTCTGGGAGAAAATGAAAAAAACTCAATTAATCTCAAATAAATTATTTGTTTATTAGACAAATGTTTTCTCACAACACTTATTCCATCAAACTTATTGGCAGTGTTCTATTTATTTCACTTATTCTATGCATAGTTTTACACAATGTTATGTGTATGATTATATAAAAATCAGAATAAGCATTTACAGTAGCTGTGTGTCACATAATGAATTAGCAGGGAGCGATTGTAAGTGTAGAAACCTTTTAATACAGAGCAATTAAAAATAAAACTGAACAATAAATGAAAATACCAGGAAACACAGACCATAACCTAAACATGAATCCCAGTGAGTAACATTGTGGGGAAAATAATGAAAAGACATTAAATGGGGGCTATATGATGCTAGTGATTGTGAATTGAGTCAGGTGGCTTTTATTGTTATTTCAATTATATACAACAGCATGACATACTTTAGTGAGGTTCAGTGGCTGTAGGAAAATGTAGTATGTGTCTAAAATCCTGAAATGTTGTGCCGTAGCAATATCACAAGCAAAGAGGCAATTGGTTTATAAAGTTCTATGCATTTTGAATGCTTTTGAACATTTTAACTGTCTATATTTAGTAATGTAATCTAAGATAGAAAACTCAGATCCTGTGCTTAACTGAATGAAAAATGACTACAGAGCCATGAGCACGATTTTTTTTTTACCACATTATTTAATGCTGTGTTATCAAGTGTCAGTCTCTGCCTTGAATTGTGAATTGTGTGCAAGACAAGGATAAATGGGCAGTAAACATTAATATTGAACACATTTTTGAAAAATTGATTGGTATTTTGCCGTTAATGGTATTACATAATACATAATGCTTTGTATATTACAGAGGTAATGTTGTGATAGTATTTGGCTCCTTCATCTCTGCTGAGAAGGGAACTATAAACACTTTTATAAACAATGGTTTTAGCTTTCCAAATCACCAAAGTCTGCACTCTTTTTTTTTCAATCATGAAAGTGCTACAACAGTGACTGTAAGAATATAAACAGTGACTGTAAGCAGATCTGTGTATAAAATATTTAATATCTCTGTCCCATCTTTCACAAACCATGACCACCTACAACATTTTAGTCAATAGTTTATAAATTATGTCAAAGCTTTCCTTTACACTGGGTAATGACTATTTCCTTAAACTGCCTCTGACTACATTTTTATCTTATTGTTTCAAGAAACCGAGTGAACCTGGCAGTGTTGAAACTGAATGAGCAGGGCCTGTTGGACAAATTGAAAAACAAATGGTGGTACGACAAGGGCGAGTGCGGCAGCGGGGGAGGCGATTCAAAGGTCAGCCCAAATGTGACAAAACACAGTGGGTAAAAATCCAGCACCATAGGGAGGTGGGTAACCGGCAAGCACACACTCAGCCAGTAATCCGAATAAAAAACTACTACATGTACTAATACGTTTTTTTTTTCTTTTGTTTGTTTTTTTGTATTTTTGACGTCACAGAGTTATGTATAAATGTTTGATTTGACCCTGTTTAGTCTCATAAAGCGCAGCAGAGTGTTTTCAGCCTGCCGGTTGCCCAAAGTTATATCAGTGGGGGACAAGGGTACATGGCGTGTTAATGCATATCCTAACTGTTAAACTGTGGGATTATTTGTGTGGGTGTATGTGTTATAGTATATGTTTGTTAAATGGTATAGTAAATGGTATACATACTTGAATTAACACTGATAGGTGAATAGACTTACAATATACTGGAAATTGTGATTTTCTCATTAAACCTAAAAATAACACCAAACAGCCTCTATACAGCTACTGTTTAAAAAAAAAAAACATTTTTTTGTTTTTGTTTTTAAACAGGACCTCTGCAGGCCCACATTAAAGCAATTTACTCTTCTATGTCCTTTAAATGCTAGATTAAATCATGAGCTCATAAATGATGAAATTCATAAACCTAATGCAATAGCCTCAGGGAGCACATTTTTGCATGCTTTTACACAGTTTTATGTTAATTGTGTTAGGTTTTAATTAGCACCACATAATATACTGCATTCAGAAGTTCTTTTGCACTGCACAGCCAGTGAAATTTGCTACATTTTACTCCTATACCTACTCTTATGCATTCCTTTTTTGCCATTGTCTATAGTTTAGCTAAAAGAAATAAAACAAATGCTGGACAGTGCATAAATAATGGCCTATTTATTGTGTCAGCATGAAACCAACACTATGGTAACACTATAGATAGGCCATGAAAGGTGACACGACTTTTTAAGGTTGCTGGTCACATGCTTTACCACTGCATGACAGACAGAAGTGACACATGCAGCCACCTGCATGAGCTAATCTCCTTTTTCCATTTTGATTAAGAGATAGCTGTTAGGCTTAGAGTCATTATAGTTTAAATGCCCTGATAATATTCACCACTGCTTATCTTCAATTTTTTTTTTCAAGTTGTAGGCTGACCTTTACTGGTAATTACACATACAGTATATAATTATATAAAACATAACCAAATATTGATTTTATATGCAATAGTGATAATAAACTAAAGTATTGAAAATGAAGACAAATACATTCTTAAAAGACCAAAGCATTGCTCAACTAGGTCTTCTCATTCTTTCTTACCATAGCTATCAAGTTTACTAAGTAGTGCTTGTGGATAGTGTATGTATAAGATATTTCTGTGTGAGTAATACATAAGAAAATAAAAGTGAAAGGGTTATGGTTTGTGTATGTAAATGTATGTTGTGTGTAATTTTGTGTATTTGTGTGTGTATTGTGTGTTCCTTGAGGGAAAGAGATGCTGCATCAACAACGCTTTGGGAATGCTTCCGCGTTGTTGTCTGGATCATGTGTGTACTCAGTCCAATGAAAAGCATAGAGTGAAACTGGTATTACCTTCTGAAAATGGATCGAAGCACTGAAGGGATGCAATAGACACAGTGTCTTGTTCCCTCAGGGAACCAGGGTTACATACGTTACCTAGAGATGTTTCCTTTAAGGAACTCGAGCTGCGCCAACAATGCTTTAGGAATGAAAATCCAATCACGCCAGACTGACCAGTCCCTTCTTATTGTGGATGGGCACAGCTAGGTCGAAGGACTGAGGTGCCAGGAGTGGCACTAAAGTCAAGGCTATGAACCTGACAATCCAGTCCACCTGCTAAATGTCTGCTTCTTTGCAGGGACACACCTGAAAGGCACCTAGGTCAATGGCTCAAAGGGAGGCTCAGACAGGGCCTCCAAGACCATGGCCAAGTCCCACGCAGGCACTCTAGATACCACAGAAAAAACATGTCACCAACGGGTTCTTGATCTGCGACTGCCCCGCAAGAGGGGCGTTATAAGGTGCAATGGCAGACACGTAAACCTTCAGGGTTGAAGGAGCCAACCCATTAGCAAACTGTTACTGAAGGAATTCCAGTACTAAGCCAACCAGGCAGTTAACTAGATTCAAGTGGTGCTGTTCACACCAAACCGTGAACAGGCGCCCCCTCACAGTGTACGACTTCCTCGTGGAGGGAGGTCTGAATTGGAGGATTCTACCACCTTCAGGGGCCATAGCCGCAGCTTCCACAGCTCTGGGCAGGGGTGACATACTGTGCCCCCTGTCTGAGAGAGATCTCGTGAATCTTCCTGAGAGAATGTTTGAAAAGGGATACCAGGTCTGAAAACCATGGCCTGCCCGGTCACTGTGGGGCCACCAGAAGTAGACAGACTAATTCCCAGAGAACTCGCTCCAGAACTTCCAGGAGCAGTGCAACAAGGGAAGAGTTGTCCAGCCCTTGAGGGGCTGGGTTGTAATGGAGAACCAAAAGGGGACAGTGCGATGTCTCTTGAGTCGCAAACAGGTCCACCTGTGCTCTGTAAAATCTCTCCCAAATTTTCTCCACTACCTCAGTGTGGAGGCGCCATTCTATGGGCCTTGGACCTTGTCTCGAGAGGGCCTCTGCTTCCCCGTTAAAGTGGCCTGGCATATACGTTGCTGTCAAGGAAAGCAGCATCCCCTGGGCCCAAAGAAGGGTCTGACATGCCAGCTTGCACAGGAGGCAAGACAGCAGATCCCCCTGGTGGTTGTTGTACATGGTGGCCTGCGGTCTGGAAGGAAATGCTTCAATGCTTGAAGCATGGCCAGCATCTCTAGGCAAATGATATGCCATGTGTGATGGGGCCTTGCCCAGAGACCTTGGGCGAAGCGACCACTCATGACCACTCCCCACCTCTTGAGGGACGCATCTGTCGTTAGCGTTACGCAACGACCAGGAACTCCCAGCACAGGACCCTGAGACAGAAACCGGGGATCTCTCTACACATCTAAGGAACGTAGGGCTTGCTGCGTGACCTTGATCGTACGGAGTAGATTGCCCCTCTGAGAGAATCCTCAGGCTCTGAGCCACCACAGGATGGGTCTTGTGCAGGAGGCAAAGTGGAAACACATTGGAGGCTGCCATCAATCAGACCCAGCAGTCTTTGAAACTGCTTCATAGTGAGTGACTGGCCTTCCCTCACGTCTCTTGGTGTGCCTAGAGCCGGAGCTATGCCCTGGTGCAGCTCTAGGGACCTTCTAAAAGGTGTCGAACCCTCCAAGTCCGCTGCAGTACTGGGCAGAAACAGGGAGGGCATTCGCTGGAGCTGGCCATGCCCTAAAGCACTAAATGTGGCAGAGATAACAGACCAGCTCTCTGAGCTTCTGCTGATTAGCAAGCCAATCAATCAATCTTAAGCAATCTTACATTTAATAGCTTTTTAAAGAGGACTGGGTGAGGGGTTTTCTCTAAAGACTTAGAGAGCTCCATCCCTCCCAGCTCCGCTCTCAGACAAGCAACACAGAGATTGTGCATACCCCCCCACCTGGAGCAGGGCAGGGAGGAATGCATGAATGAAGGGAATGCTTAGTTTCTTAGTCGCTTCATTTTTTTTTTTTTTACCACATTTACCATAGACACATACACACGTAGAGTGCTTTATGAACAAACAGAAGCTAGCGTCGGTTTTACTCCATGTGCATTTATAGCTTAGTGGTCGTGACGTCATCCTGCCGGTGATGCCACGCTTTCCATTGGACTGATTACACACGTAATTCAGAGCATGGACAATGCGGAACCGTTCTCAAAGCATGGTTGCTGCAGCTCGAGTTCCTGAAAGGGAACTGTCTGTTGTCCAAATTTGAAATGCATATTGTATTTGTGGTAGCTGTCATTCTTGCACTCGTTTATGCTACTCAATCTCGTTGTATAGGACAAGACAAGTGCATTGAGTCTCAGTAATGTGGCTGGAGTTTTTTACATTCTAATCGGAGGCCTGGGCCTGGCCATGCTGGTGGCACTGGTGGAATTCTGCTACAAATCAAGGACCGAGTCTCGCAGGATGAAGGTGGCTGCTTGGTCTGCTTTAAAGGCCACTTACGCTTGGCTGCACAGTTACAGTCTACATACAGTTCAGATTTAAAAAATCATTAAGCAAACAGTATTGGAACACTCACACACACACACACACACACACACACACACACACACACACACACACACACACACACTTCTATTTTAGTTTGCATTTTTGGTTAAATTTTTTGTGTCTTTTTTCTCCTTTTACACATTCCCCTCTAACCCTATGATTCACTGTGTTCTTTCGTCGCTGTATTTGCTCTGCTTCTTTCTTTTCTTTCACTTTCTTATTCTTTTTATATTACTGTTTTGTTTACTCTGGGTTCTGTCCTATTCACCCCACTGTGCACTTGCGAGTCTGGCTAAACAAAGCAGCCATGTAAAAGCACATAGCATAACCTTTGTTCCCATCCAAATAAAGAACAGATGCAGCAGATACATGCAACTCTTACTGCAAAAAATATTTTTTTCAATCTAGACTAATGACTGCTTATTATTCAGAAAAAGAGCGTATGTCTGCTTTCCCATAATTTGGTACTCAAAGACTTGCTAAATATGGCATCCACTCAGACATTCTCCTTAAATATATCAACTGCTTTCTCAGATTTTATCAAGATCTAATCTGTAACTATGTGAGATCTGATTCCAATTATGCTTATTTTAATTGAGCTTAATCTACCGGTGAGCAGTCATTAATTAACAAAAGCAATCTTCATTCTCTCCATGCTGTCACTTGCATAAACATCATCTACAGATACATCAGTGTATGTTTTATGATCAATAACTCTATTATAGGCAATTACCCTAAATAACACTCCTAATGTAGTTAGAAAGCAATTACAATTTATAATGGAATATATTTAAATGTTTTTGGTGGTAAATTTGATTAGAAGTTTTACATTTCACAGCCATTCATATTTCACATTAAGAACACATCTGAATTCTTTCGGACCAATCAAATTAGTCCTCATCAAGTGTGCAACTTAATCATCCCAGTGCACTGAAATGAAGTGTGATTAAATCATTTTAAAGATTTACAGATTACAGATCTACAATCACATAATATGTTAGCTGTTGTTAAACACTCAAGGTTTCACTCAAGTCAACTGATAGCTCCTTTTATGCAATACATTTTACAATGTTTTTTATTCATGAATGCTTTTTTGATAGAATTTTAATTTAAATAAAACAAGAAGACCTTAATTGTACCCACAGTCTGTATTTATTATTTTCACCTTTGGTATACCTGTATGAACAGATTCACCTAAAAAATACTTGTATATAGCAAGTTTAATAAGTACATAATACATGCCCAACACACATAGCAAATGAAGTTAAAAGTTAACAATTGTGCATTAGGGAAACGTATATTATATTATAAGTAAAGAGGGTTAGTGTTAACATGTAATTTATAGGTGTGAATCAGAAAATTCATGACACTTGATAATTATATAATTTAGTAATTGGTAAATTTGATTATAAGAAGCACCAGAAACTGCTGACCTAGATTCTGAATTTTAGGCAGTTTTGCAAATCAGAGAAAAAAAAGAAGAAAAAATCATACTTAACTCACTCTTTAATTTACAGCAACTATGGACAGCACCTCATAGTCAGCTTCACTGCAAAACATTTTTTATCCTCTCCATGTTTACTTCCCTTTTTATAACGTCATTAGATCTTGGCTAACTACAGTTTGCTAGATGTTGTTTTTCTTATATTGACTCACATTTGCATGACCTGCATAAACAAAGGCGTGTTTAATGTAAATGAGATATATTCGAGGGTAAAAAACATTAAATGTTTATATGAAATATAACTAAGGGATTAGTGGGCAGGGGCTTGTTTCTACACAGTTAAAGCTGATTAATTATTTACAAACATACTACTCGTTTTGATGTTGTACAACATGAACCAGACACAGATTTCTGCAATTAATTCTGCACTCATTTCTATGCATTGATACATTTGAAGACAAATTATGCTCAGTTATCGAAAATTGATATGAACTGTAATAAAGCAGTGTCTGTTCATACATTTAAGTGCCAGCATATACTCTGAGGTTCATGTGAATAGAATCAGCTAAATAACAAAAGTACATTTTTTGCAAACTTCCCTATAAATATATATAATTGCAGTGTATGACAGAAAATACCGAAATCAGTATGAAAAAGAATAAAAATGTACAGAAAACAGATTCTTTAACAAGTGGTGACAGCTCCTGTTAAATGAAAACACTAATTAGTATTGTGAGAAAAGCGCTGTAGTAATTCCAGTGGCAGTCTAACAATTTGTTTTAACAAACAAAAAAAAACTACCAAAATTAATTTGTCGGTATTAATTATAAAAATATGACAATTTGAAATAATCATATGACATTTTGTAAATGTTTTCCAAACATAGGCACATTCCTTTTTACCTCTGCATGAGCTTCATGCTTTCTGTATGATGTTTCTGATATAATTTTTAATAAAAATTTAATTTGCAGAGTTGTTAGTAGAGTGCAATATCTTACATATGCTGTCAGTGCTGAGCACTTTATTGTGTAAAGAATTCCCTGTTACAGTACAGGTATTAACATTAGCTGTATCATATTAGTCTGTTTCTCTTGCTTCTATTCTACAATATATTACAATTGAAAGAAAGAAATGGGCAATTCTGAATAAGGTCCAATATACATCAAAATGTAAGACTTGCAGTTGTAGGGATTAGAGACATCTATCCCATAATTTCACTCCATGTGGCTATCCATGTGGCTATACCAAAGGTAGTGTTCAAAAGCTTTTTACAGTAACAGTATTCCACTGTTTTTTCACATACTGATATTTACAGAAGGTGAGAGACTTAGGAATGATGCATTTTACAAAAAAAAAAAAGAAAAGAAAGATGATAAAAATCTCCCTAGAGTAATTACTCAAATATCATATTCCCTTTTATTTTATGTGGCATTAAACAAAGATTAGATCTTTTAGCATTATTTTCTAAACCCCCCCCTTTTGTTTCTAACTTTGCCCATGTGTTCATCTCCAGCAATCCATCAATGATGCCATGCACTGCACCACACTGACCCGGATGAGTGGCAATGGCAGCGGTGGGGAGAACGGCCGCATCATTGCACATGACTTCCCAAAAGCTGTGCAGACATTACCGTGCATGAGTCACACAGCCGCCATGGGCCTTGGAGCCTCAGGCATGTGACTGGTACTACACAACTGAACAGGGATGCTCCATACTGCCAAAATGCACTCTTAGACTGCTCTCTGCAAAACCAACTACCCATAAAACGATTTTCTTCTATAAGAAAAAAAAACCCACATGTTTTGTTGGAGAGAAAAGAAGACAAGAGACAAAGATATGCAGTGCAATATGATGCTGAGGGGACACTTTTTGGTAGTGTTTCTTTACAAAATGTGTTAATGCCATGCCAGTCTAACAAAGCTGTTTACTTCTGTCTGTAAGTGTGCAATATTTTGTTTTTACCACTGTTTTTAATGTTGTCTCCCAACTTATTTCCTCTAGGAAATATGTGGATTACAAACTAGGATCACATAAAATATGTGGTATTTTGCACATATTACTATATGGCTCATATGTTGTAATGACTAATAAAGAAAGTGTATTATATGGAGTAAACTTAAAAAAAAATGCACATAGAACCTAGAACTAGTGGATAAAGTGGCTGATTTCCCTCCATCATTAACTTTGCTTAGCCTAATTAAAAAATACATATCAGATTGTCAATCTGTTAATAGTGTAAATAGTCTGAAGTGAATCTTAACCTGAGCAATGGGAGAGCATTTGTTGTTGATCAGTAGAGCATAGCATACTGAACATGTTAATTATCTTGCTGTGTATTTATTTTTTATTTATTTTTTCACCTCAACAACCTTGCATTGCTGCTACGCCTCATTTAAGGTGCCATACCTCATTTGTGCCAGGATTGACTTGGGAGTGTTTTGTGTCTTTGAATCTGCAGTTTCATCAAGAGCACTTTCGGAAGGACAAGACACACTCTGCGGAGATAAAGAACGTTTTAAGTATTTTTGCCC
This sequence comes from Silurus meridionalis, assembly GCF_014805685.1. Taxonomy (NCBI): domain Eukaryota; kingdom Metazoa; phylum Chordata; class Actinopteri; order Siluriformes; family Siluridae; genus Silurus; species Silurus meridionalis. The sequence goes on from NC_060888.1 coordinate 14,034,013, forward strand.
CAATCATTTGAATGTCATTCTCTGCCCTTCAAAAATAGTATTGTCATTCATTTATACTGTACACAGAGCCAAAGCTAAGAATTTTTGAAGCGGTGCTACAGTATAGGCACCCTTTTGATACAACATTCTTTTTTACATCAGCCAAATGCAAAATGAACATTCCTCAACTGCCTTGTATGTCAAAAAGTAGGGTTGAGGGAGTGATCTGAAAGAGTTTAATTTTAGAGCCTGAAGTGTGTGTCATTTTGTATCTAAGTTCTTAGATTGAAATATTGAGCAAATGCTGATAGATGTTGGCTTGCCTTTAAAATTCTCTCTCTGCACACATGCTTCAAGAAAGGTTCATCGATGTTTCCTTTGTTTTCGGTTGTTCTTATACTTACAGAAAAAAAGAAGAGAAAAAGAGAGAACAAGCACCAATATCAGTGGAAATTAACTAACATTTATGTTTACCTTGTGTTTAGGAAAGCCAGCTCTCAGAATAAGTTCCATCCTGATGCATTGAATTTGAAATAAAGGAGCTTCCCAGGGGTACTATGCTTTCACGCCAAACACCATGCTTCGTCCTCTGTGTAAACAAAGAGTGCTTTGTATTTCCCTAACTCTCTGTTTCTAGCTCTCTTTGATGTCTTTTATGAAGGCGCAGGAGTTTGGGCTGCTTTGTGGCCTCATGTTTGAAACATATTTTATACACTGTCACAGATTTATAATGGCTGACAGAGACAATGAACAAAAGTATAGTAAGGAATTTTGAGTGGTGTGTGATTTGTTGTTTTTCATATGAACTGATCTGTTGAGGTAATGCTTTGTTAATTTAAAGGGATACAGTTATTATAGAGATATGAATTTTTGAGCAGTTAGTTGAAATACTTTGTGTTTCTGCTTAATGGTGTATCTCTTTTCTGTGGTTGCCATGCAAAAAATGATATGTGCATACACTTCACAATGATGTAATTTGTTTTTTCAGTTTGTTGGGCATATGTAGAGGTACAGTATGGTTTCATACAAACAGTATGGATGGAAGCATACTAAATCAATAATGAGTAAAATGTTCAAAATAAAAAAAAAAAAAAACACTTTTCTAACCAAAGTCAGCTGTTGGTTATTGCTTTCTGTGTCCAAAACAGGATTTTTTTTTTTTTTTTAGGATTGTCATTTTGTTTCCATGTCCATTAGATTTTGAGGTAGCATTTGGAGTTTGTTGATCATTAGGATCCCTGCAGGTCCCCATTAGAAAAATCCAGTGATGCTTTCATCCAAAGCATCTTACAGCTGGGACAAACTCAATCCTAATGATAGAGTTGAGGGATGAAAGACTTGATCAAGAGCCCAAATGCAGTTCTTTGCCAGTGAGGCAGGATATCCCATTTATGAGATCCTTTAGAAGCTTAACTGCTGAGCTAACACTTTTGCAAAAGACAGGTGCTCATTTGCACCCAGTAGTATTTGGAAGGATGCCATGCTCCACAGAAAACTCATCAAAGGATGAATGGACGGCTAAACGTCTCTATAATGATATTCTATCAAGCACAGAATAAATAGATTGAGATTCCTGTCATTATGTGTTATACAACAGCATGTGAACAGGTTGAACATGGCAGAAGTGGTATAATGGTAAATTAAGCAAGAATAATAAACTAGCTTTGCCAAATCAAGACTGTACTAAAATGTAGATGTCATATTTAAGAAACATTCTTACTGTATTAAGTTTATAATAAAATAAATCATTACATTAACTTGCAGAAAAAACTCAATAATTATAATAATTTCTTTTAAATGCTTTAATTTTAGTACTAACTTAATAAATGCTAAAACCCAAAGTGTGTATTTCACTTTTCTTTATTCTTTTTAAGTGCTCTCAAAACATTAAAACAAATTAAAATAATGTTTACTTGAACTGAATGGATTTTTTTGCATGTGCAAATCGGCACATGCTGACCAGAAGAGCATATGCATTTGCTTAACAAAAAAAATTTGCATTATGGGTATTTTTGTGTTTCCTTTAATTTTCCTTGTATCTGTGTTTATTGTTATGATGATTATTATGAAATGTCTTGCAAGATCAGTTGTTTTCTTAATTTCACCATCTTTGTGTTTCTTAGTCAGTTGTATGGTTTGTGGTCCAGACTATAGGGAGGCTGATGTCCAGTGAAGTTCTATTTCTGGTGTTACTACCCATTTAGTAATAAAGATGATAAATGATTTGTGAAAGCAGATGTTTCCAAGAAAAAAATGTTTAGATAATGTGCACTTTTTACAGTGTTGAGATTTACATAATTAATTTAAGCTCTCTTGCAAAAAAAAATTATATGAATAAAATTTCTTAAAAGAAAGAAGCAAAAATTGTATTTGTTTTATTTCCACAATATATAACCACCTAAACACAAAAATTCTTTTAAATGCATATTCAGAGTATATGAAAAGCTGACATTTTAGCTGTAACTATCACATAAACCTATATTCAAGGAAAATCACTGTTAAACAATGGAACCTGAACAGTACTTCTGATTTCCATTCACAAAACACAAACCACATGGCACTATGGCACGTTTTACTCTTAAAGAAAAGTGCTGTTTTCCTTACATGTAGACTTAGTTGAAAAGATTGCAATAATAACACAGGATTTGCATTATTACTATTTGTTATTTCTTTGTAAGTTCTGTCTATTAAAAGTAAAAAATTATCCCCAAAAATGTAAAAACAGAGCTGTTTATAAGAAGGCAGATTTGTAGAGTTACAGTTTTACTCTTTTACAGCCTGTGCTTCCAAATTTTATACAACAGTACAATGACTGCAGTGTAACGCGTGCCTATGTGTGGGCTTGAACAGCATACATAATGAAGACACATTGTGGGGGTGTGAGATTGCAAGAAAGGATTCATGACACCTGCCATGATGTGCTTTCATCCCACTCCCTTTCTTTTCTCACCCCCCCTGCAAGCAGTCACACTATGCATGGTGTCTCTCGCCCTATCTCCGCTGGCACCATATTCTTTTCATATCCAGCTGCTTTATGTGAGTCAGAGCATCGAGCCAATTCTACGCCACTTGGCATCACTTCCAGATTCTGTGGAGATTACATACCTCCACATGCACACACACTCTAACATGCTCTTACTGACACCTGTGCTTGCCGTACCTGCTGTGATGCACATCCATCAGTCTACCTAGCTTCCAATGCAGTGCCACTGGCATTTGGCTTATATCAAATATAGGGAGTAATATTTGATGTAAATCTGATCTGACATGGTCAGCCCCTCATCACTGTCTTTACAGAAAGTGTTTAGAGAGCACACGATAGATGGATGAGAAAACATGCCATGCATTTACGAAACATGTCATTCAGTCATCTTACCTTAGAGCTCCTGTCTCTCTAACTGACAATTACTAGGCAGGCGACTATACCTGGTGTCGAATTGCATTCTTCTGTGTGTGCTTGTGCAGATAGAAATAGAAAGAGAAAAAACAAGCAGGGAAGGGAACAGAAAAGTGACACACTGACTCATCAGCAGCCTGTTTATCACACCACCTTATCAGCTTAACGACAGAGACAGATTCTCTCTGCTTCCCTTCTTTGATGCGCTAATGCACTTCGATTTCACCTATGTTCCAAAACAGCATCCATTCATGGTATTAATTTGTGTAATTTTTATGCAATGTTAATGTGCAGGTTCCGATTCAAATCTCCTCCCAGATGGGAAAGTGGATGAAAGATTGGTTTCTTGTGAATGAAGTATAAACATGGTAAGCTCACTATGGGTCAGTCAGGGCATCATGATCAGCTAGGGCATCTCCAGTATGTGGATAGAAGTGAAATAGCACTGTGGGAAGATGGATGGCCAAGTTAAATGGATAATGCAAAGAATGGAAAGATGTATTGTGGAGCACATAGAACCAGACGGAATGACGGATGAGTGGATTATGGAGCGGCGCTGGAGCCTGAGCTGGCGCTACAGTGTGAAGGCTGAAAGGAAGTAGCCTGGCTGGATGGGCTGTCTGCCCTCCCTGCTGTTGCTAAAGCAACCAGGGTCATTGTCAAGGAGTTAAGCTAGGAAAGTAGTGTTACATTTGTCTCAATTGCCTATTTGTAACAACGATAAATCCAAAGTGGTTATGTGAAAAACATTATATATATATATATATATATATATATATATATATATATATATATATATATATATATATATATATGTGCGCATGATTGTCATAAGTTCACTCATGATTGTAACTCAATCACACATTTTTATTTTTAAATGTACCTTAAATTTATACTTTTCAAGTTTTTAATACTGTAATCAGCATGAGCAAACCCAGCCATTAGGGTTGCATAAGCCAGTGCACTGGCGGAGAGAGGAGTATTGTATAAGAAAGTCAGGTGTGTCAGAGAAGTATGTGAGGTTGGTGCAGGACATGTATGAGGACAGTGTGACAGCAGTGAAGTGTGTAGTAGGAAACACAGACTGGTTTAAGGTGGAGGTTGGACTGCATCAAGGATTCAATTCAATTAAATTTAATTAATTTTTATTTGTATAGCGCTTTTAACAATGAACATTGTCTCTAAGCAGCTTTACATAGATAATGTATCAGCTCTGGGTCCGTTCCTGTTTGCAGTGGTAATGGACAGGTTGATGGATGAGGTCAGACAGGAGTCTCTATGGACTATGATTTTTGCGGATGATGTTGTGATTTGTGGTGAGAGTAGGGAAGGCAAGTTGAGAAGAGCCTGTAGAGGTGGAGGTACACGCTGGAGGGAAGGGGAATAAAAGTCAGTGGAAGTAAGACAGAGTACATGTGTGTGAATGAGAGGGAGGGCAGTGGAGTGGTGCAGTTGCAGAGAGAAGAGGTGGAGAAGGTGGAGGAGTTCAGGTACCTGGGATCACCAGTGCAAAGTAATGAAGAGTTCGTTAGAGAAGTGAAGAAAAGAGTGCAGGCAGGGTGGAGTGGGTGGAGAAGAGTGACAGGAGTGATTTGTGATAGAAGGGTATCTGCAAAAGTTAAAGAAAAAAGTTGAGAGACAGTGGCATTGACTATAAGACAGGATGTGGAGCTGGAGGTAGCAGAGCTGAAGATGTTGAGGTTTGAAATGGATGTTTTGGAGACACGGTGAGGGAGGCGATTGAGATGGTTTGGACATGTGCAGAGGAGGGACATGGGGTATACCGGTAGAAAAATGCTGAGGATGAAGCCACTAAGACGGAGAAAAAGAGGAAGACCAAGGAGAAGGTTTATGGATGTGGTGAGGGAAGACATGCAGGTAGTTGGTTTGAAAGAGGCAGATGTAGAGGACAGGGGGGCATGGTGAGGGAAGATCCGCTGTTGCGTCCTCTAATGGGAGAAGCCGAAAGAAGAAGAATCAGCATGAGCATGGACACATATGAATGCTTTATGCAAATGTATTCCATTATTAGTGAAACAGCATGAAGACAAAATATTTTTAATTTTAAAGTAATTATGGTGTTTTAAATGATGTCAATCGTCAGGACACCAAACAGAACTTTTGTTTCCACACGGACGGATTTAATTGCCATATGTGTGTATCATGCCAGATTTTAGTATTGGTTTTGAGACATGGCACATCAATAAAACAAATGTTTAGTGATTAAAATTATTTTTTAGAAAAAAATAGTCAAACAGAAATTCACGCTGCATTAACTTTTAATAAAAAAGTGAAACATTTAATAAAGTTGTTTTATGTGTTCCTCAAAGCAAACAAACATTTAAGATTAATAATTCTTTGTCTCCTAGCACATAGGAAACTAGTCCATTAAAAAAAAATACCAGTAAACATAAGAAAAGAATATTAGAAATCTGTTTACATCTGGCTGTCTAAATCTGCTTATATAACAATGTTTTAGAAAGAAAGCTCTCCTCTCCTCAAATATTTACAAATGCCTTTTACTTTTTGTGGAATAATAATAGTTAGAACATTGACAAATTCAAGAAAAAACATACTTTAGTGAAAAAAAAATCCCTCTTTTAATGAATTTTTGCTCAAATCTAAAATTGTGCTTTTCCTGGATCAAATGAAATAACAGAGTTAGATGTTTCCACAGAATAAACTTTTAGCCATTTATCAAAATCAACACAGCTCAAGGAGGTGCATTCCAAATCCGTACAAAATACAATATACACAGAAACAAAAAGTATAGGTTCTCTTAATATTATTGGGTAAAATAAAAAATTTGTTTATGCTGTTGGAAGAAGATGCTGTTGGCAACACAATGCAAATGTATCTGTATAACATTTTTGACTGCAAAGATATGTAAGGACATCCAAAATGGACATCCAAAAATTCAATGCTCTACATGGTCGGCTTAATAATTTTACGCTACATTTTTTGTTTCTGTAAATTCCTTTAGGTTTAGTAAATAAACCAATTTTGCACTTTTAGGTAGAAACGCTCTATATTTAAGTTATTATGTCAAACATTTATAACTGGGCAACACATGCTTGTTTGCTCACGTGATAAAAGACATACCAAAGACATCATGCCCAATAGACTTTGGGGACTACCGACCAGTAGCACTGACCTCGCATCTGATGAAGACATTGGAGAGGCTGGTGCTTACTTATCTCTGACCTCTGGTGAGTCCTCAATGGATCCACTTCAGTTTGCCTACCAACCTGGCATTGGAGTGGAAGACGCTGTCATCTTCCTCCTCAATCGGGCTATTTCGCAGCTGGAAAAGGCTGGGAGCAGAGTGAGAGTCATGTTTTTTTACTTCTCTAGTGCTTTTAACATCATCCAACCTGCACTCCTGAGGGATAAGATAGTGTACATGAGAGTGGACCATCATCTGTCTAACTGAATATTGGACTACCTCACAGACCGACTACAGTACTTAAGGACTCGTAACTGTAAATTTGACATGGTTGTCTGCATCACTGGAACCCCGCTAAGAACGGTTCTGGCTCCGTTCCTCTTCACCGACCACACTGCAGAGTTCATGTTCAGCAACCTGTCACCTGCAGAAGTTCTCTGATGACTCTGCCATCATCGGTCTGATCAAGGATGATGATGACAGGGAGTACAGAGGACTGATCCAGAACTTTGTGTACTGGTGCCAACGAAGCTGCCTTCAGATAAACGTGGGGAAAACCAAAGAACTGGTGGTGGATTTCTGTAGGCACAAACAAACTTCATTATCACCAGTGAACATTCAGGGAAACAACATTGTGAGAGTGGACTTATACAAATTCCTGGGTGTTCATCTGAACAGCAAACTGGACTGGACTGGACAGATAATACTGAGGCAGTGTATAAAAAAGGACAGAGCAGACTCTTTCTGCTGAGGAGACTAAGGTCTTTGGAGTACAGGGAGAGCTACTGAAGACCTTTTTTGACTCTGTAGTGGCCTCAGCCATATTCTATGGTGTGGTCTGCTGGTGCAGCAGCATCTCAACTGCAGACAGGAGAAGAATGGACAGGCTGATCAGGAAGGCCAGCTCAGTCCTGGGGATTCCCCTGGACACTGCACAGGAGGTGGGAGAAAGGAGGATGGTAGCTAAACTATCATCATTACTGCCGAACAACTCTCACGTATCAAACAGTTTCATCTTTGAGCAACTCCTTCAGTGACAGACTGTTACATCCTAAGTGTCTGAAGGAGCGATACAGACGGTCTTTTCTCCCTGCTGCTATTAGACTTTACAATCAGAGCTGCTCCTAGTGAACCAGTCACCAAAATATATATTGTTATTACTGTTGAACTGTGCAAGAATAACAATAACAAAGTTTTTAAGCAACACATGTGCAATAGCAGTCATTAAAAACCGTGCAATATTACCTATGTGCATTATGTCTGATAGCGTAACTACTAACTCGTGGTCTCTTTTTTTTTTCTTTTTCTTTTGTATTTATACATTGTGTTGTGTATATACTTTATACTGTATTATGGCTCTATTCTTTTATATATTTGCACATTTCTTTTTCTTTGCTGCAGCAACAGAGAAATATCCTCACCGTGGGACGAATAAAGGTATATCTTATTTTATCTTAAACACAATGTAAGATCATGTGGGTAGATCAGATCCCATGAGTAGATCATAAACACGTGTTTATTTGTGTTTGATATAAGGATTGTACATTTTAGTTTTTCTATACACAAAAATCTACTGAATCCTGTGTGTAGCAAGATTTGCCAAATGTAATGGTTCTAAACTTTGCACTAATTACTGTAGAACATAGAAAGTATTTCCAGGAATTATTATGTGGACTTGAAAGTCCAGAGTGTGTTCTTGTATATTTCAAGGCTTTTTGGAAATCTAATATGAGATGCTGATATTTTACATAGGTATTAAATCATTACCATTATTAATCATCTTAAGCCTATTTAAGCTTAACAAAGATGATTATATTGTTCAACCAAAAAATAAATAAATAAATTGGGACTAGGACTTCAAGACCCATCTTATCCAAAAACCCTTACAGACTAGGCGTAACAAAGGAAAAACAAGATTTAATTGAGATGAAAATAACTGAGGAGGGTGAATAATAATATTCAGCTCATCCAACCCATTTGAAATCGGAAAAGACTCATTATGTATTATTTGTGCTCTATAGACTTGTATTTTCAACTCAATTGGTTATAATCCTGCCTTTCTAATAAAGGTGGATTCATATTTTCTTTTACAATTATTAGTGGACTATCATAGAGGAGGTAAAAGCAGACTTTACAAATCATATTTTTAGTCATGTCATGCTGCTCACATAGGAACACGTTTGTTTTCTATAATAGCAAGATTTAAAGGAGAACAACATTTTCAGAGACATCAGCTGAAACATTGCACTGGAATATAAATGAATTGGCTGGTCAGGGATGGAAGTGCTGGACTGTCATGTCCTATTGTGAGCTTTTTTTTAAAAGACATGGCAGTTTTGATGATTATTCAAATCCCACTGAGGACCCCTTAGTCTGAGCTCCTCCTTATCTTGCCTTCACAGTCATTCTCTCATTAAAAGGCAATCACAGGCCACCAACTCTAATAAACCTGCTACTTCCCTTTTCCATTGGGGAGAGCAATTGAACTACTTGGAAAAATGCAATTATGAGGGCAGGTCTGGTCTCTCCGATGTGATTTTTTTAATCACTCCACTACCACTTTACACAAAATGTACTCATTTTTGTTTTCTGGCTCTGGGACTCTTCATAGAATGTTAAGAAGATTAGAAGTTACTGTAGTCCAGCAAGGGCTGCTTACTTAAATTGCTTGGCAGGAGTCAGCCTTACATTTCAAGTGCTGACTAATTCCCTTGATCATCTCAGCAGTTCAAAGCTCTACAGCCTAAAACCATCTTATAGTGAAGTCTCACACTGAGATCCTTGACATTTTAAAATGCTTCCATACTGAATGTCTCTGAAGTTACTTTTCTACATTTTGCAGCTCAGGCCAAATTCAGAATAACTTGCAAATAAGGTAGGCTAAAGGGTGTGATAATTGGCATTGCAACACAGGTGGTGAGGCCCACTGTGAGATAATTATTTTCTTAAATATGAATGATTACAGCTTTTATTTAAAGGTGGATTCTTAAAAAACTTTTGACAGGAGAAAAGCTTTACACTTTTGTATATTAGTCACTTGTTATAAAGCTGGTCATGACTGAGGACATGCAAAAATCCTTTTAAATTAGCTGTGCCAAATTCTGCTCATAATAATCCATTTATCATGCACATACTCATCACATGAATTTCTAACTGAGTGTGAAAGTAGCGAGTCATTATCAGCAGCGTTGCTTCACCCTCTGGGGCATGGGGAGAACATTAGTAGTCATTTGCAGTAGTCGTGTCCTACCTGATACCAACCTTCAATTCCACTTTAGTGCTACACAAGGGACATCATAACTCAGTTCGCTCTGATTCTCTCTCTCTCTCTCTCTCTCTCTCTCTCTCTTTCTCTCTCTTTTTTTCTCTCTCTCTGAGTGTGTGTGGCGGACTTTTCAACTTCCTCATTACGGCAGTTCTGCAGAAGATAGCAGCTCTAACAAATACAGTAGCTTTTAAACAGCTTCTTATTCACCAAGACAAAAGAGACATGCTTTAAAAGGGAAACGTCTCTAGGTTACGTATGTAACCCTGGTTTCCTGAGGGAACGAGATGCTGCATCAACAATGCTTTGGGAACACTTCCGTGTTGTCCACGCTCTGAATCATGTATATAATCAGTCCAGTGGAAAGAAGAATGACAATTTGATGCCGGACAGCCAGCCGCTCCAATTAAACCAGTATCAACCAGATATAATCTACAATGTGGACGCCCTGAAGTCTCGGGGTCAGTGCCTTATCCAAACTTTGTGAAGGTGCGGGGTGAGAGGGCAAGACAAAACACAAGAACCCGGTATTGGTAAGCTTTGGCCTCAAAAGCAAACCTCTTAGGAACTTTCTATGTTCCATATCCAGAGCCTGCTCGGGCCCCACCAGGGTGAGGCACACCCCATTGAACCACAGACGAGACTCGCAGGACCAAGACACATCTGACCAATTAACAGATAGTCCATTAAGGGAATCAGTATCTCGAGACTGACCTTTGGTGCAGCTCTAGGGGCCTACTGCGAGGCGGCAAACCCTCCACTTCTGCTATGCTACCGGGCGGAACAAGGAAGGTGTTCGCTGGAGCTGCCCATGCCCTAAAGCACTGAAAGTGGCAGGATTAACAGACCAGCTCCCTGAGGGCGCTAGGGCAGGGCTGGCACTGTATACTGAGGTGCAGAGCGATCCTTCCCAGGGGAGTCCCAAGATGGTCCTGTATCAGAACTTTTTAGCCAAAGCTTCTCTATTGAAGGTAACTGTCAGCTTAAAGGGCTTTGGCCTTGAGCATTGCACATGATCCCTAGCAGGGGGATTTTGAGATGCGATGCTTTGCTTTTCGCATCTCACGATGCTGAAGGTGCAAGGTTGTGATTGGGGCTGCGCTTGCCGAGCAGCGATATAGAAGATACCAGGTGCCTTTCAGTAGACACAAGCGAGGCTATAGACCAGCCAATGGCTCTAGCAGTCTCTTTAGAGGCCCTGCAAACTAAGTCTGTCGCACTGCGAAGTTTTGGTTTCCTGACTGCCTGACGTGTCTCCCACGTCTAGCTCCCATAGCAGGTCAGCCTGATAGGCCTGCGGCATAGTCATGGTGTGCAAACAGCCTGCAGCTTGACCTGCTGAGGCATACGCCTTGCCCGCCTTGAGGTAGTTTGAAGGGACTTGGTGGGCAGCACCGTTGTTTTTAAGGATGACGCAGCCCCCGGGGAGAGATAGCTAGTCAGCATCTAATATGGCTTCGCCCAAGACCTGGACAACTCAGTAAAGGTAAAAATAAAAGAAGGGGCAGACCCCGACATGAAGGCAGTGATGCAGAAAGCACTCATCAAACTTACTGGATGGGCGAGCTTGCTGCTGACTGGTCGGCCATTTATTTATTTATTTATTTTATTTGTTCTGAGTTTGTACTGCAATCTGTCATTGAATGTTTTGTGCCTCAGTCATAAATATCCTTAGCAGTCTGGGGTTAAATCTGTACACACGATTTCATCCTTATAAAACACACACACACACACACACACACACACACACACACACACACACACACACACACACACAAATAGTTGCATACCCACATGCGTTTGGTGTGGCAACACTGAGTTTCATGTGCAGGATTAAAAATATTTTTGTGTGCTGGATGAAAGACATATCTTCAGAGGTCTGAATCCATGCATTATTGATGTATCCCTGTACACAGAAGAGTCTCATGTGGTTTGCTTCCATGCACACAGAATCCGTACCTCATGTCTAAGATGCACAAGAGAACCAAGAACCAAAAGAAAGCTTCTTTCCTTGCTTTGTTTTTCTTCTTGCAATGTATAAATAATTCCAGTCCTTAGACACAAGTGATTTTTTTTTTTCATTTCACTCTCTGTCACTGTGATATTAGAAAAGACAGGATTTAATTTGTCCATCGATCTGCCAGCTTTTATATGTTGTCTCTAAACCAAGCAGAGGACCTGTGATTGAACAAGAGTAATCTGATTCCAGCTCTGCATTCTGCGACGCTCTAATGACTGCTGCCAGGTCTGTCTCCATGATGATGTCTGGCGAAAAGAATCCTGGGAGCGAATGTTCTTTGCGTTGATGAAAATAGATGAGTGTGTGCTCATCAGTCAGAGGCAAAGGGAACAGTCAGGCCAAATATGAGTGTTCAGTTGTCTGGCCACCAATCTCAACCATGTGTGCTATGCGTCACTGAGATACTGCAGTTCAAACATGCTTTTCTGTTTGTTTGTTTTTAAAACCTTAAAGTCAAACCTACGAATATATATATATATATATATATATATATATATATATATATATATATATATATATATATATATATATATATATATATATTCGTAGGTTTGACTTTAATATATATATATATATATATATATATATATATATATATATATATATATATATATATATATATATATATATATATATATATATATTAGGGCTGTCAAAATTAACGTTTATCACACGTTAGTGAAAAATAATTTTAACGGCATTAATTTTTATTAATGCAGCGCACATTTATGTTTGACTATTTTTATTTAAGATATTAATAAATAAATATAAAAGAGTTTTTTTTAACCTAAACCTTTTTTAAATTTAAACCTACGAACAACATATGTTCTTTCTTTACTCGGATATGAATAAAATAAAAAGAAACTCAACCTAAATATTTTTTACTTATGTGCCAAAACCGTGTGTGTGGAAACCGTGTGGAAACAGTACGTGTGCAAAGTTCTGTTTGGTGTCCTGATGATTTACGTAATTTAAAACATTGTTATTACTTTAAAACATTTACAAGAACATTTTCTCTTCATGCACATTTTCTCTGTTGAGTATAGTTTCACTAATAATAAACATACATTTGAGTATTAAAAATCTGAAACCCGAGTATTAATACATAATGTGTGATTAAGTTGTAAATATTTTAATCGATTGACAGCCCTAATATATGTGGATATATATGTAAAAAAAAAAAAAAAAATATATATATATATATATATATATATATATATATATATATATATATATATATATATATATATATATATATATATATAATTTAATAACTTCACATTCTAATTATTTTTTTTTATTATTACAACACACCTAATTCCAAAAAAGTTGGAAATGTTAAATATAAATAAAACCGGAATGCATTGATTTACATAGCTCATGAACCTGTGTTTTACTCACAATAAAGCACAAATCAAATGTTCAAACTGATAAATATATATTGTATGTTGTATGTATGAGATTATTGCATATTGTATGTATGAAAATATTAATAGAAAAAAAATATATTGAATTTGATGGCAGCAGCACCTCCCAAAAAAATGTGTATGTCTGTATACATCTGGGAAATGAGGAGTTTTGGGAAAAGAATGATTATATATCATTTGTGTCTGATACAGGTTTCTACAGCAGCTGCTTAACAGTCCTGGGTCTTCTTTGATGTGTTTTTAATTTCATGATGTGCCAAATGTTTTTAACTGGGGAAAGGTCTGGACTTCTACTACAAAGCATTTCAATATGTGGTTTAGAGGGATGAAAGATGGAAGCATGTGATGCTTTAAAACTTCTGTATATTTCAGCATTGATAGTGCTTTTTCAGACGTGCAAGCTGCCCATGTCATAGGCACTAATGCACCCCCATATCATCAGAGCTGCAGGTTTTGAACTGATTTTTGCACTGATGCTATGCTAAATGTTACATTTTCTCTTTAGTCCTACAGACACAGTCTTCATGGTTTTCAAAAAGAATAAAAAATTCTGGTTTGTTTTACCAAATACAGTTTCCCACTTTATCTCAGTCCATTTTAAATTATCTTTGGCCCAGAGAAGATGGCAGCTTTTCTAGATAATCTTATGAAAGAGATTTAACCTGCATTTGTGGATGAAATTGCAATCTGTGTTCAAAGACAATGATTTCTGGTGGCGTTTATGCACCCATGCAATGATTTCCATTACAGAATCATACCTGTTTTTAAAGCAGTGCCACCTGAGGGCCCAATGATCACATACATACCAATATAGATTTTTACCATTGTCCATTGAGCACTAAGATTCTCTAAATCTTTTCATGGTATGTACTGTGGATGTGAAGATATTCAAAGGCTTCACAATTTATTATTAAAAACATTATTCTGAAATAATCTGTTCCACGGCATGTAGGCACAGTTTTGTTTTAATAAGTTGTAATATGTTTCTCAGATCTCAAATGACTGTATTCGAACATTTTCCTAACCCTTCCTACTTGTTGTATGTTAATGTTTTATGTTTGGTCTGTGTTTTGGAAGCTTTCTGATTCAGAAAACCAATAAGAGGTAGTTTTTGCTGTCCTCTCTGCACCTTTTTTAATATGTCTGAGTGCAATTTCCAAATACATTATACAGAAAAAAGGATCTTGACTTTTCCCTCTATATGTGGGTTATCCCCAAACTGTTACCACACAGTTGGAGGCACACAATTGTATAGTTGTTTTTGGATTCAGTAGAATAGACCCAAAACTATTCCAGCATTGTAATGTGATACTTGTCCACATAGTGAGCTCCATGATGTTATGGGTTGCCCTGGTTAGAGTGAAATATCATGAATGAGGGTTAGGGTTCTAGAGGAGCCATGGCCTTCACAGAAGAGTGGAGTTTATTATAAAAGCAAAAGTGGAGGACTTTATGTGGAATGGAATGTTCAGAAAGAGCATACAAATTGCGTTGGTGAGATGTCCACAAACTTTTGTCCAAATAGGTTATTAACCTAATCTTTGGTTTCATACATATTGTGTTTTTATATTGAACTGTCCATAACAAGTGAATAAATAAACACACAATGCTTGCAAATGTAACCACAATGGTATTTTTTATTCATTTAAAAGCAGCAACACATTTTCATACTTTACAGTCAAGGTCACCTAGATCTATTGCTGATCCATACACTAGAATGCACCGGGAATGTAATACAAATATTTTGTGTACACCCCAGGATCCTAAGTTGTTGCTTTTTTGCTTTTTTCACTGTGATCTGAATCATCCAGGCTGCAGTTTATTGTTATCTGTAAAATCCACCTTGGCATTGTGAAACTCAACTCTCCACACAGCAGCTATAGATCTACACTGGAGATTGCTGATCTTGCAGGTTGGATGAATGTGTGAGCTAAACCTAAAATAGATGGTTATCTACTGTTTGTTCATGTTTATCCGAACAGGTTTCTGTGACCTAGTATTACACAGGAGGAAAAATCAAATACTACATATTCTTCTTCTATACTTCTTATCAATTTGCTTCTAAATTCATCTTTTTTTAACCTCTCACTTTTTTTAGGTTGTTTTTTTCTCTCCTTCAGTGCTCAGAGGCTGTCTTAACAGTCAGTATCAGTTTTACATTCTATGTACATATGTTTGTGGGGAGAAAGGTTGTTGCCATGCCAACCCTCCAGTTCAACAGTCCAGTAAATGAATTTGTGTAAAGTGGGGGTTGAGCATGAGATGTACACACTTCCTTTTATTCCCAGTTGTTGGGTTTTTTTTTCATTCAATATCATCTTTATTCACGTCAACTCATTTTTATGGATATCATGAGCTTTTAGCATTGTTTCTTCTACATAGTATCCCTTCTACAAAGAACATTATTTTTCCATCTGCCACACTGAAAATCATATCAACACATCTAGATCTATTCTGGGTGCATATTATTTTCTGCAACTTTTTTCTTCTCCTCTTGGATGGTGTGGATGGCAATTACAGTCCTACCTTGGCAACGTGAAGCAGCATAAGCTGGCTTGTCATTTCTGTCATTTCTGTGTCTAATTGCAGTTAGCTCCATGAAGCAGTAGTACCAGGACTCTGATATGTCCCCCTTTATTCACATGCACTTGCCTTTTTATGGTTTATCTGCGCATTAATGCAAGGAGGGGATTAGAGTAGCACGAAACAAGGCAGGTTTATCAGCTGCCTGTCCCTTTCCTTCCACCCACCAGTCACACTAATGCAGAGAGAGAGAGAGAGAGAGAGAGAGAGAGAGAGAGAAAGAGAGTTTTCTGAACAATTCATTTTTCCAAGTATTAGCATCTCATCCCACGGCCCGTCGAGCGTAAACAAGTATGCCTGACAAGCCAGTAATTCCAATTAATAATCTTATTCTGTGAACTTTGGCTTTGCCTCTTATGTATCAGGGTTCGCTTTGTGTGGAAATAAAAAGGCACATTGTTTAAAGTAATGAATTTAAACCATTGTGCCTGCTGCACAGCCACTTTTCCATTTAATAAGGACCATCAATAAATGTTCTTATTTTTGTATTCCAGTAATTACCACCATTTTACCAAGGTATTTTAATCTACATTGCATTATACATATTTATACCCCATGCAATGATTATGAGCTATTATAGTCATGCCCTGTTCAGACACACACCTGATCAGCGAGTTTTTTGTGCACAATTGCTTATTATCTACAAAATGGCTGTCACCCTCAGAGAGCCACAGGCAGCATAGCTCAAGGGGAGTGATGGATCAGTTTAGCTTCCAACACTGTTCTCTAATGCTGGTACATTTAATGAGATTTTATGTTCCTGTTCATGTTCATATGAGGGAGGTGTGCACTCTCCAGAGGCAAAAGAGTGTGAATTATTCAGCCAATGATAATGGTACAAACCAGTATCAATATTTTCGGTATATAATAGCATTTATGGGAAAAGGAAAGCTGCGTTTCTACAAGGTAAAACTATTTTATACAGGCACTTAAAAAAGGAGGGGGGGGGGGGGGCATGTGTGCACGCACGCATAAAACTACATTATTTGTATAACTAAAACCTACAGACATACATCATGCTGAGGTGAAGATCTTTCATATTTTGTAAAAAGTCCTGAAATGACTGTCCCATGTCTAGACATTTTAAATTACACCACTTTTGCCAGCTCTCATTAAAGACTATGTAAAATGTCAGTGTTCCATTATTTCTTGTTCCTTTGTCCCATTTTGGTGCCACTTTTCCAGATCAATAGGCTGAGGGTCTTTAGTTCAATTTGCAATATTATTTCCTCCCCTCTCTCTCTCTTTCTCTCTCTCTCTCTCTGTCATTCTTCATATTGATTTTTAGTCTTTGACCTGTATAGCTGTGTGCACTAGCTAGGGTCAAGAGCTTCATCACCCATCCATGTAACAAGAAATCAGCTCATGCAGCATGGTCTGGTGCTCTGGACTGACCTTTGTGACTGACTTCATGGTGAAGAAACATTCAGAAACGTGTGCAAAATGTATCTGAACATAAAAGCTTACAACAAAACGGACTGTCTTGTTCATGTAAAGCTGAAGTCGTTCATTTTGTTCATGCTAGTTGACAACATCATAAATTGTACCTGATTCTGTGAAATTTTGTGATTTTATATCTCCATCTGGTGGTTGCTCTGGTATTTGTTAGCTAGTTGGCAATATTTTCTTGTATGGTGCAATAAAGCGACTAAAATATAAAAATGTAAATTTTAATTAATATTTCTTTGTAGTCATTTAATAAAAACATTAATTTACTCTTATGCAATAAAAGTCATGCATACATTTGTTTGTAATCAGAAATTATTTACTCTATTAAAGAAAAAAAACTGCTAAACAGTAGACATGCACACTTGATTATTTAATATTGCTTAGCTTTATTCAGAATAAATGTTGTCACAAAATGAAAGGTTTGATCATTTCTCAAAAAAACCTCCAAAAGCATTCAGAGTTCTCAGAGTAATCTCAGAGTTGACACTTGCTTGGTCATTTCGTATTAATCTAACTGAATTACATGTGTGATTCTGATTCTTATTGCTATGTAACATATATATATATATATATATATATATATATATATATATATATATATATATATATATATATTTTTTTTTTTTTTTTTCATTTAACTAGTCATAAAATCATGGAAAAAACTCCTTTTGGCAGATGACATGCACTATATGACAGAATTGTTGATTAACATCTAAGATTGCAGATTCATTTTGCATCCCTTTACCATATATCGGAGAAAAGAAAAATTCACAAAAACAAAAATTAAGCATAGCATATTAACAGTAAAAAAAAGACCTACGGTTATTTTTCATTCAATCGTATGTTTATGATCAAAATTCTTGTGGTTGTTCTTATTGCTCTTATTATTAATATTATTATTATTAATAATAATTATTATTATTAATTTAACTGCTAAATCATTTAATATTATTACAAAGTACCAAGTTTACCTTAATTGTGTATCGTATTTCTCTAGATTAAGACTTTAATCCAAAGACAAAAAAAAAAAACTTTCAAAATGATAAGAAAAGAGAATTTCTGCCTAAAAATTTAGTGTAGGACACAATGCCATGTTCCTTGGAAATCTAACACATTTACACAGTAGTGATAGAGTTTATTAGGTTTTTTTTGTTATCTGGCATAATTTGTTCACTTACTGATCAGCCTAAAGACAGAACAGAGCGCTGCAAATGTTCAAAATTGACACTTATCATGATATTAATTTTCCTCACAGAAATACCTTAATCACTGCTTAAATGAAGGTGTATTTGAAGTTCTGGGACAATGGATTTAGTATGCTCATGACAAGCAGTCTTATTCAGAATTATTCAGCAGCATTAAAACTTCACACTTTTGACATTTTGAACGTTCGATTCTAATAAGAATGTCAATATCGTAAAGCACCTAAGAAATCAGGTGGCATCTCATTTTACAAAAGGTCCCATATATCATTTAGGGGTTGTGCAATAATAGATGTAGGTAAATTTTCACATTTTTATATTAACCAATATGTAAGCATAAGTATTTCCTTGTTGCTCTATTCCTGGATGTATTTGTACAGTGTATATAACATTTAGTTAATTAGAAATTCATTTTTTTCTTTCTAAATAGAAACAAATAAAACAGCAAAAAAAGAAAGACCTTCATTTGCCACCTCAGCCTTCTTATTGAACCAGCCACTTAAAAGTAAAAAAAATTATCTGTTTCTTAATGAACTGCTCAGCTAAACAACAACAGAAGCAAATCAATCAAAATGTATTTGGAAACTCAGTATACAAAAGCCATAAACCTTTTACACACACTAACCATTACAGCAAAAATGTGATTTTTCTCTAAGGCAGTATAAGAAAGACACAAATTGAGTGCATGTTTTTGTGTGTTTGTGCGTATTTCTGAGCGTGTGCAAACATGATTTTCTAATTTGATGAACACCAAATATGTAAATCTGCAGCTTTAATTAAAAAAAGCCAAAACAACCAAAAAGTTTTCTTTTGGTTTTTGTGGTTAAGGTTAGGTGCAGACATACAGTAGCATTATTACATTAATAAGCTGCATTTTCAAAGATTTAAATGGAAGGTACTCTGTGTGTGTGTGTGTGTGTGTGTGTGTGTGTGTGTGTGTGTGTGTGTGTGTGTGTGTGTGTGTGTGTGTGTGTGTGTGTGTGTTTTATCTCTGAGAAAAGTACTCCAGTACAATGCGCAGATGTCCTAATCGGTCCTTCAGTGAGGTAAGGGACAGTACTGTAGTCTGGTAGGCTGGATCTAACTGCAGCACAGACAGCAGCCACCAGCACCAGGCCGGACCGTCAGCAGATGCCTGCCAAAAAATACAAATAAACATATAACAACATGTAAATTATGTCAGCATATGGGCTATGATAAATGAATATGTGTGAAATAACTTTTATGATCAGGGCACAACAAAGCAACAACAAAAACAAGACATTCCGGATTACAGCAGATTACATTTTTCGGACAAAAAAAAGGCAAAAATATAACAAGTGGCTATCTTACATTTAATACATTAGTAAGATTGAATTGAGATTTGCATAGTATTACATAATAATATAATAACTATATCATTTGCTTCTTATGTATAGCTCTGTGAAAGCTGTATTTTTTCAGCAAAGACAAAAATAGACCCGCCATTCACGAGCCTCAAACATGGTTCCACTTGACCCACAAACCCCTAAAGCTGAAAGATACAAGGCATGCACTAACACCCTCAGGCCAGCCAGAAGAAGTTCATTCTTCCATTTGCGTTTCAGTAATGGTAGAGGAAATTCCTAGGATAGTCTGAACAGCTGAATGTGAAGGCAAGAACTACATCATTTAAATGAGTGCTAATAAAAGGAAATGTGTTGAGTGCTTAAGAGTGTGTGTGTTCATGCATGAGTGTGTGTGTTCACCTGACGGGGATTTAGGTTATCAGTATTCCCAATATACCAAGACCAAGGCCTATTAGTACTAGCTTATGTGTTTGATTACATCTAAAAAACACATCTGTAGGTCCCTCAGGGTAGGGAAAAAAATCTGTAAATGTATAAAATGTGCAGCAGAATGATGTTTTCATTTGGACTACAGATTTTTAACATTAGATGATGAACCAGCTTCCGAACACCGTTTTATCCACGTTATGATATTTTTTTATTTTGGTAGCATCATGAATAGAGGGACCTGAATACTGTCCACAATCATAGTTAAAGCAGATACATTTACCAAAATCGAGCTAATCTAATGCTCTAAAAGTGAGAAAGCCATAAAAAAATAATAAACGTATAAAGAATACCGAAGAGTCAAATGACAATTCAAGCATATTTTAGTTATTTTCATTAAATACAAATTCTTCCTGTTTAATCAACTTTAAAATCCTTTTAAAAGAATTACTGACTATTTGAGAGAACTAACCTGATTATATGGGTTAGGGTGATCTAAAATGGGAAAGAAATTTTATTGTGCACACTCTTAGGCATGCGTGTTCAAACCTGAATGTTATCTTCTCTCTCAGGCATGTCTCCATACTGGCGGTTGATCTGCTCCAGGATGCGGCTGTTGAGTCTTTGGTACCACTCCCTGGCCTGCTGATACACACTGTCATGGAGGCGTTGCAGCATTTCAAGCTCAGCATCATGTGCCTATATTTAGTACACAAAAATGTACATATTTAACATTATAACAGCAACCAGATCCCTCAAATATTTTTCTCTCTCCAGTAATTATCAACAATTCAGCTCAAAAGTCATGAATAATACATTTTATTTATTTTTATAGTTTTAGTTATTATAAATTCAAATTAAATCTGACTAAATGACAGCTTGTGGTGTATTAGCTGGATTCTAATTTAAGGTGAGATGTTAAACATTATAAACCTTATGGTCTTGGAGGTACTCAATGTCAGCTGTTTGGTAGCCGTCCCGCTGGCCTCTCCGGAGCACACGGAATCGGCTTCCTCCCACTGTTTCCACATAAGAACGGCCATCAGGGAGCACATTCTGGTCCAGAATCTCCAGCATGCATCCATAATCTGCAAACCTGGGTCATCCCACATATTCAGCAACACAGACATGTTGTACTGACATGTTATTTTCTATTGACCTAATTTCAATTGTTATTGCATTTGCATTTACTTTTATAAAAAAAAATAGAAAAGATAATACAGAATTTAAATGACAGTTCTGATCTAAAAGGGAAAAGTTTAAAATAGAAAATTTTAAATAAAATCAAATGTACAAAATTTAGTCCACCAAAAAAATAGTGTATGTGTGTCATAATCAGCAAACATGGCAAATTATACTTATCAAGTTAATCATGTTAAAGCAAACTGTCTCTGTCTCTGACTGTGTTTGTTTAAATCTGCTCCTTACCCTTTGCCATGCTCATAGCTGCACATGCCAAATTTCTTGGTGCCGGTCTCTATACATCGGCGCATCATCAGCCTGTAGCGTGGTTCAAATACATGCAGTGGGCACGGGATTCCAGGGTAGGCCACAGTACAGACAAAGATTGGGATGTCTTTGGTCAAACTACAAGGGAAAATGTGGGAATAAAATGTTTAGTGCACTCTCTCTCTCTCTCTCTCTCTATATATATATATATATATATATATATATATATATATATATATATATATATATATATATATATATATATATATCGTATCTCACAAAAGTGGGTACACCCTCACATAAAATGTTTAGTGCTCTCTCTCTCTCTCTCTCTCTCTCTCTCTCTCTCTCTCTCTCTCTCTCTATATATATATATATATATATATATATATATATATATATATAGTATCTCACAAAAGTGGGTACACCCTCACATAAAATGTTTAGTGCACTCTCTCTCTCTCTCTCTCTCTCTCTCTCTCTCTCTCTCTCTCTCTCTCTCTCTCTATATATATATATATATATATATATATATATATATATATACAGTATCTCACAAAAGTGGTACACCCTCACATTTCAGCAACCATTTTTGTATATCTTCTCAATGGACAATTCTATAAAAAATAATTTTTTATAAAAAAAAAACATTTTAGATTTTAGAGTAGCCAAGGTGCAGCTTGTATAGCAGTATAGATTTACTGTCCTCTAAAAATAACATACATCCATTATTGTCAAAATAGCTGGCAACAAAAGTGATAACAGCTGTACATCGTGTAACCATGCGAAGCCACATTCTGCCTTTTCATCATGTTTTTGTCTGCTTCACGGGACAAAATGTAGATACAAATTTGTGTATCTTGTATTAGAGCAGTTAAAATTTGGTGCTTTGAGTACAATTCTCTCATACTGACCTCTGGATGTTTAACATGACACCTCATGGCAAAAAACTCTCTCAGGATTTAAAAATTAGAATTGCTGCTCTCCACAAAGAAGGCCTAGGCTATAAGAAGATCAGTAACGCCCTGATACTGAGTTACAGTACAGTGGCCAGGGTCATACAGACGTTTTTCATTATGAGTATACATTAAGTAGGAGAAAAAGAAAATCAATGCAATATAACAAAATTGAAATAAGTGAAGCATTGTATACACACACACACACACACACACACACACAAACAAAAACACACATACACATATATATATGAGCTGCAATGAGCTGAAATTTTAACAGGGGTATGTTTAGTTGTGCTGTCTGACTCACTTAGAAAGCTCAGCCATCTCAGCATCATGCACCTGTTTCCTTTCAGCCAGCTGCTGGGGGAAGAGGCGGGTCATAATCTCCTGCAGCACGACTGTGGGGTTGTACTTCCTATTCTTAAAAAACTAAAACACGAAGAGATAAAATTTTATGTTCTACAATAATAAATGGAGGATTGGTAATGCACATAAACAAAGTTTGTTTCAAAGGCACTTTAGCTACAATACAATACAATATTGTATACAGATACAATAAAAAGTGGTTTAAGGACATATTAGAACATAAACGTAAAACAAAACAAAAACAGGGTAGGATAGGATATCATGTTGTGGTAAAAACTTTATTAACTTTAAAAGCATGGCTTTCATACAAACTCACTTCCTGCAGTGCTTGTTTACAGAGTGGACAGCAGAGATTATGGTCGAGACTTCTCTCAATACAGTTCTTGCAGAATGTGTGGCCGCATGGTGTTGTAACCGGATCATAGAACAGCCTGAGGGGTGATGACCAATAGAAAAATAGATGTAAGTATTGTCTGCGTCATAGCAAATTTATTTAAAACAGCACTAGGCAGTATCAATAAAACATAATAAAACTGAAATATTCACTCATATGTGATAATACTACTATTGACATTATGACTGCAGTGAAATAATAATTTACTATCCAATGCCAAGACACTGCACTACTAATGGAATTAATTCTAGAGAACAGTGTATTTTGGCATATAACTGCACTGACCTGAAGCAGAGGGGGCACTCAAAGTCAGACACAGTCAGGGGGGACATCTCCCGGTCTGCTATAAATGGCAGGAACACCAGAAATACAAGAACTCTGATCAACAATAAGCTATGTGCAGATCTATAAAATTATTTGCTTATTTTCTGCACAGAAAAACAGTGCCTTATTATAATGCCAACTGCAGATTGACAGAGCAGAGCAATTAAAAATTTGCTATCATCCCACCTCTCATTGGTACATCCTCCTTCTTTATCATCAGCTCTTCACTCTCCTGGGCTGTGGAAAAGAAAGACTCAGGCTGGCGAAAGCTTAAGCAGCACTCGGTTGTACTGGAGTTGTGCTTGATTTTGGATGTAGTCTGCTAGAAATAGGAAGGAATATATCAAGGCTAATTGAAATGTATTGTTATGTGGCAAATCTGGACACTGCCTAGGATAAAACTAACTAAAGCAAACTTGTTTACACGCATACCCATGTTAAGTAAATGTACATTATTAAGGTTTTTTTTTATTTTTTTTATGGCATATTATCATGCCAATAGAAGAATGATAAATACAGCAAAACCGGCAGTAAGTTACAATACATTCATATCGAAATTGTACAAAAGCAATCAGGCCCTTTTACCTGTTCACAGTTTAACTTTACGTCCACTTGGTTCCAGGGTAACTTCAGGCCATTAGTGGGTAGAGAACCTGATTTATTATTTTGAGAACTGCAGTCTCGAAGGTAGTCGTCCACAATTTGTAGGATCTGGGGAACCTCCTCTGGTGTGGCCATACCCTCCATCTCCAAGATCTGAACATCCACCAAAGAAAGCCAGCATAACTCAAAGACAAATGTTTTGCTACAGGTATTTTGAAGCACACTCCTTCTTCATTCCTCAGGCATCCTCTCACCATCCAGAATAATATAAAACAATCTGGTTTAAAACTCCACTGCCATCTCTCCTAAACACATCTACCGGTGTGTCATCTGGTCCTACCGACTTTCCACTTCCTCCTTACTAATCCTATCCACTTCCTGCTTCACCATCTCCACATTATCTCTTACTTTTCAGCTCGGTCCCTCTGCCTGGCCAATGGGTACAAATCCTTTTCTCCTTTCTTAGTGTACTTCTCATACACATTATGATAACGAGTAATGAGTTTAATGTTCAAGTTGGTACACTCCGTGTTTCCATCAGAGTGTTTAACACCCATACCTTTCTAATTTGGTTCTTAGCAGCAGCAAACTCAGGTTGTTCTTTCAGACAGTGATGGAACTGCATGAGAGCTTCAGTCAGTCTCCCCATCTCCAGCAGCACATTCCCTTTCCGGAAATAAGCCTAACCATGCAGGAAAACGGTCACAAGAGGGCAGACAAGCACGGCTTTACAGAGCAATGTAACACATGTAAAACGTTTTCGTATTATATCACAGTATGGCATAATTGAAGCACACCTCGACATAAAGAAATGAGGAATTAAAGGCCTGTGATGACAGGCTACTAATCTTTTTTTTTTTAATTATTATAAAATAATTATGCTGAAAATAAATTCTGACAATCTTTCATTGACTGTTGTACTAATACATACATTATGTACAGTAGTGATAATTATCATAATTATGCTTTTCATTTCCAATTCATTTTCAAGCTCTCCTAACCGCTATAAAACAGGCTGTTTTTACAAGTGAAATGAGGCACACCACACTACTGCTTGTAACATGGGTAGAATTGAATATCTATGGGATATAAATAATGGTTTTATTCAAATCAAGACATAAAAACCCTCAGATGCAAATTTTACATGTTTGAGTCGACTTTTTTTTTTCTGACAGCCAGAAACATGACAAATATTTGAGTGCTTCATGTGATATTTTCAATCCAAAAAACGCTCCAAAGGTCAATGTGAGTGGGTGAGGCTAGCCAGCTGTTTAGTGCACGGGTCGGTAAATATTAATGTCTTAGTTTCTGTGACGTCGCAGAAACAAGACTTCTAAACTAAGTTGCTTTTCCGTCCGTCTCTAGGTGCTGGAGGCATTAACTCTTTAACTGATACATCTGAAGAATGAGTGGTTGAATGTTTCAAACACAATATGTATACAAACTACATTGTATTTCTATAATTCAGATAACCGTGAAAATAAAATCATGTTTCTTGAAACAGAAAGTATAGGGAAAATTAATAAGTGAAAGAAAAATTTAGGGGCGACTTATTTTACCATGTATTTCCAATACAAATCAATATTTCATTTAGAACTTAACAGCGGATAACACTGTGAATAACACTGTAATACAAGGATAGCCTTTCATCAGAATGTAGTGATGTGCAATTGTACTTTCAGCCTTTAGCAAATGTTAAAGGTACTAAAAGCCTAATATACTGTATAAGCTTCTTCTAAAACAACAACCCAAAGAACAATTCCGACTGAGAGAATTACCTCAGCCCAGTTGGGTCTGGCAGAGCACAATTCTTCCAGGTCTTGGAGAGCTTTGGAAAAGCACTGAAGCCCCATGTTGGCCTCAGCTCTCCACGTTTTCAGACTCAAATCATCAGGAGCTGAATAAATGAGAGGGACAACGAGAAAATTCTGTTTAGTTGTTTTTAGTTTGGGGTGTTAAACGTTATTTAAACTGACAGCAGGGGCCTACAGGCACACTTAACGAGTTCCTCTCACAGAAACGGAGCAACTGTTTTGCTGACAGAAGAGAAAAACTGATGCCAAACCACAACACACCATTTCTTTTATTGGATTAAGGTGGATTGTGTAAGCAATCTATATAACAGAGCTCATTGTAACTGTCCAGGAGTTTTGGGTTTAGAAACAGATACACACAATTACACAAGAGTGCTTAAAATAGCAAGTATATATACATTTTATGTATACACCATGGCAGAAAAAAAAATGGGCCAAGCATAAAATGGCCAATTATGAAGCTTTAATGATATTAACAACAAAGCAAAAATTAAACAAATGGATAAGGCAAATTAGCATGGAAAATATTCCCTTGTTCATTTCATGTTGAAACCTTAATCATGATTTTTTTTTTCCATCTTTTTCCATTTTATTTTATTTTGCATTCAAGAACATTATATAAATTCATTTTACTGCTTTGGGATTTTTCCCCAAACAGTTCACATCAGCAAAAGTAAATCTGCCAATGGTTATTAATGATCTCAGAATGCATTAAATCTTGCTCATTTCAGATGGGCATGCTCCATTTTTTTCTGCCTTAGAGTATACATAAGAACAAACAGATGTTGCAAAACAAGATTACACAAGCACAGAATACACAGAATACAGGACAAGGACATGTAGAGCCCTGTTTGGAATTGGATACCAAAACAGGCTTTGCATGAGTGTAAGATACAATATAAACCTCCTTTGAATGTTTGTTATGTATGTATGCATAATAATCAGCATACAACCATTATTAGCATTATTAGCCCCTACTCATATTTCCACAATATATACAGGAAATAATAAAAGAAACAAACTATTACAAACTATTTAGGTTTTATTTCAATTAGTGTTATGTCACTTATTTTGCACTACTTAATAACTGCTAAATGGAAGACCTGGATTACAATTCGAGGGAAACAGAACAATTTAAGATACATGCCAAACATTATTAATATTTATATTTTACTAGAAATAGTAAAATCTGCCACTTTAGTTCAGTAATGTATGTTTAACACTTACAAACTGCAATCAAGCCATTTTAAAGCAATGTCCCATAATGATGGAATACATTTGTTCCTAAAACAAAAAGGTGAAGGTCACCTGATTCGGATGTGAATTCCTTAGTTCATATTTAGTATTTTAATTCATCTCACTTTGTTAAACAATAATTACTAAATAGTCTAAATATATACTGACAGTCTAAATAGTCTTAATATATACTAGTCTAGTCTATATATATATATATATATATATATATATATATATATATATATATATATATATATATAAAAAGTTGAAAGGACAATTACAATAACTTCAGTATAAAGACAAGGTCAGAGAACACTGCTTTGCTGTAGCACCGAATTTGTTTACATTTTACTGTTGTTCATCTTTCTGTGAAAAAATATCCAACCACAGTCTTTACATTTAATTTTAATCAGCTTTGATAAGTCCTTTTGAACTAATATTCTGTGCTGTTATTCCTACCTAGGAAGAACCTACCTATCCATTTTTTTTTTACTCTTGATGTATAAAATGAATCAGCTTTTCTAACATAGAAACAACCATTAGTAAAAACCTACAAATTTGAATTAACACCTTTTAAAACATTTTGTAACACTCCAAACAATAGACCAAAATAGACCAATCTAAAGCAGTTAAAGCATAAATACACAAAATATTGTCTTCCTCAGCAAATTTATTAAATCTCTGAAATAAACATCTAGATAAATGTGTTAAGATCTGCAGATTACCTGCTGCTTTTCTTAACTGTTTTTTGTACACTACTTGCCATTCTGGCAATCAGTAAACAGCAACTTCATGATAAATAAAAAATAGACTTCATGATAAAACTAATAAATCACCTGTTTTTGACCACATAGAACACAGTTATCAAAGGGATTGCACTAGTTGAGTCTGGTTACTTTTACATTTTCTTCATCATATCAACAAAGGGAGCTTTTTCTCTTTAACTTATGTCTAAATAAATTTAAATGGCTATCATTGGTTTATTTAATTATGTATCTTTGGCCATTGTTCTACAAATAAAATAGAATTGAATTGAATATCAATACACTAACCCAGAGTGTGTCAATATCTGTAAAAGAGCTTACCAGTGGCTATACAGAGGGTTTTAAAGCAATTTCTTTCTTTTGTTCTAATAGAAGACCTGAAAAAAAAGGCACTGGAGGAGTGTGTCGGTTTTCAAGCATATTATCCATTTTCTACGTCCTTCTTTTTTTCTTTTTGGGGGCACAATGTACACTTTACTGCTTGCATGGCAAAATCTGCACTCAAACACAGATGGTTTGGAGGCTGTTGTTAAACAGCTGTGGTGTCACTTTCACAAGCTTGAACAGATCTGGTCCATATAAAATGTGCTAAAGTATTTTCTCATCTGTAATTTCTCTCACCGGACATAATAATTTTACAGCACATTTTAGCAAGCCAGATAATGGTGTAGCAAATCAGATATACTGTATACTATAATGAAGGGTAGATTAAGCCTTAGTTATTTTACTTACAGAATACAATGTAATGAATGACTTGTGAACATCTATACCAAACAAAGCCAAATGCAGATAGACTTATGATGGCCAAGTTGATAACCATGGACGTGAGTTGTCCACTGAAGAAATGATTGGCGTTCGAAACCATGTAAAAGCAACTGAATTTGCCACTGGTGGACCCCAATCACTGTGTAGAAGTGTACAAACATCCCAAAGGTGATCCAGAGAAATGGGATTCATCTAAACTAAATTGTTTAATATTTGTTTAAATATTTACTTCGCTTTGGGGCATACTGTGTAGATTGGTATGATTTTTTTAAAGCATTTGAAATAATATTTGAAAAAATTAATACTATTGAATGTACTGTACCTGGATACATACATAATTTGCAAAAGGTGCTATTGATGCATGTTGGATGATCATAACCCAATGTTTTGAACTCCTTTTGGACACAATGATTGATTGGTTGATAGATAGATAGATAGATAGATAGATAGATAGATAGATAGATAGATAGATAGATAGATAGACAGACAGACAGACAGACAGACAGACAGACAGACAGACAGACAGATAGATAGATAGATAGATAGATAGATAGATAGATAGATAGATAGATAGATAGATAATCGCCATGACCCCCTTACCTGCTTCTATCCTCTCTTCAGCCATACGTAGTGCTTTGGTAAACTCTTGAGCTCTTAACATTTCCTGTATTTCGCAGGTCGCCTTGGTTTCCTCGGGACAATATTTCTCAATAATACAGAAGAGCAGAACGTTGTTTTTTGTGTTCTTTGCGTCCCTCTGCTTTAGTCTCTCCATGCAGGTTGGGCATCTGGACGGCACACACGTCCCCACAATGCACCGGCGGCAGAAACTGTGACCGCAACTCATCGTCACCGGTTCATACAGAAGAAACAGGCATATGGGACACTCCAGATGCTCCATGTCACACTGATTTTCCGTGTAAACGCAAGGCGAAATACAGCTGCCCACAGTCGTTTATAACAAAAGCTTTGAGGGAGGAGAAGCGGGTGCGTCGAGCTGTGGAAGGTGAAGTGTCAGTTCAGGCAGCAGCTGTGATATACTTACATGAGCTTCTCGAAAATCGTGCCGAAACTAAACATCGAGACTTTTTTTTAAACAATAAAATAATCCGGTTGCAGAAAATTCGCTGCAGTTCACATCTCGGTCTTTATTGGAGAAACAAAACGGGAGCGCTTTCCGGTGTTGTGCATGATAAATAGGTTCTCACCGCTTCGGTTGTAGAGACGCTGTTTTACCTTTGTTCCATCCGATTTTAGTCGATCAGCTCTGCTTTTTGTCTGAATATTTTATTACAAAGTGTACATCTTTTCTGTTCCCTGTGTCTAATCGCACTTACAGTAAGTTCCGAGCTCTGTTCTGACGCCGTAAGTTACATAAATAAAACCACGTGACGGAGCGGCACGGCTCCTATTGGCTACGGACCTACTGTGGTTTCATAACCAGGGTTTTTCATAACATGGTTTAATAAGGTTCACAACGCCGTGTAACGAGTTTTATTGGAGGAATAAAATCTTATATAATTACTATATATAAAATTACTATTATCACTATCATAACTGTACATTTGTATTATGTCTTCTTTCTTTGCTTTCATTTTATTACGTCCTTTAATAAATGCCATTGGCTTCTGAGTGGATTCACAGTAATACTTTCACACACATATATATATATATATATATATATATATATATATATATATATATATATATATATATATATATATATATATATATACACATATAGAGCAGAGAGGTGGGTGGGGGGGAAGGGTAAACAATCGATTTCCTCTTTTAAAGGTCTTGTAAGTTTTTATCAACCACCAAATGTAACACTTGTAATCTGATTAACTTCAAACCTTCCATCTACTTTTTGTCATGAAAATAACAAACTACTTAAATGAGAGTTTAAGTCTTCATGGCAATCTTTAGTGCTTCAGTTAAAAGCCACTGTCATAATACATATGGGCCGGTCTCATGTATACAGTATATACAGTCCAATTTTCAGCTTTGCCTGACACCCGGTCATGTTATGTTTAGACGGAGACCTGGAGAGGCCTACAACCCACAGTGTCGTGCACCAACTGTAAAATATAAAGGAGGGTCAGTGATAATCTGTGGGTGCTTCAGCCATGCTGGAATTGGACAGATTTGTCTTTGTGAAGGGTGCATGATTCAAGACAAGTACAGGGTTGTTCTAGAAGAACATTTGCTTCCTTCTGCTGAGACAATGTTCCCCAACTCAGGATTTCATTTTCCAACAGGACAACGTGCCATGCCATACAGCCAGAGCAATCAGAGTCTGGATGGAGGATCACCAGATCAAGACCCTCTCATGGCCAGCCCAATCTCCAGATTTGAACCCTATTGAAAACCTCTGTAATGTCATCAAGAGGAAGATGGATGGTCACAAACCATCAAGCAAAGCTGAGCTGTTTGTTTTTTGCAAAAAGAGTGGTATAATGTTACCCAACAGCAATGTGAAAAACTGGTGGAGAGCAGGCCAAAATGCAAGAAAGCTGTAATTGCAAATCGGGGTTATTCCACCAAATACTGATTTCTTAATTTTATTTAGCCAAAGCATTAACACAATTTGTTTACAAACTATTCGCATTTTGCTTTAAGTTATTAAAGCTCTGCAAATACTGCATGATCTTGAGCTATTCTGATGTGTTGTCATTTCCTTTAAATATACATTCTTAACAATAGTTATTTTGAATTTAGGAAAAATATTGTCAGCAATTCACAAAAAAGGAACAAAACGGTTCATTTCACCAATACATGCACCTGTAAGAAAAAAAAAAAACCATATATATATATATATATATATATATATATATATATATATATATATATATATATATATATATATATATATATATATACACACACACACACATATATATATATAAAATGAGAGAGAGGCAGGGAGCCGTGTTATGTATGCAAGATACACGCATATATTTCTTAAAAATAAGTTAATTCATCCCATTTGTCTGTGCTTAACACACAAGCTCTTCATATAATAAAACTTATCAACTAAATAAATCAAACGTAGTCGTTCTCGTTTTGTTTTTTTACAACAATGACCATAACAGATTAAATATTAACATCTAGGTAACACCATGACATTTGCCTGAGGGAATTGTATAATGTGTGTGGTTGTAGGAGTGCGGCAGATAAGGTTTGGGTTTATTAGCACCATGTTTTACACATGTAAATCATACAGGTTTGTGCAGATTACAGAAAACTCTGAGGCACACAGACTATACTGAAAGCAATTAGTAAAACACAGCTTTTATTAGAAACAAGAACCTGACCATTTCCACAAACAAGGAGAGGCATAGAAGATGTAAGCAAGGTGCAAAAATACCTTATTTTCTTTGTTGGTTTTTTTTTTTTTATTGTGTACAGAATTTCAAAGGTCATTTATTGAGAAAAACAGTTCCCCTCCTAAGCTTGAATGACTGCTAGTGTCCGTGCTGGAATATATTTTTCCAATCCGATGTTTACCCCAGAGCAAAACAAAAAAGGAAACTATGCAATGAGTTTTACGTCATTTCATCGATGATACTGCACATTATAGCATCTTTATCCCATACTTTTTCCTTTGCGGTAGCCGGTACATTTTTGTCTGTTTGTCCTGCCATGCAGCTAACCCCAGCCTCCTCCACATCCATTGGCTCAGTTTTCAGTCTAACATCAACCCCTGAACCTGGAACCACCGCCCCAGCCTTGCTAGAGGTGTCAGGTTGGGGCAAGTCATCAGGCAGTGAGGCAAGGCAGCCATGGATCATCTCTATGACACGTTCCAAGTGTTTCTGGAAGCGCTCAGCTGTCTCCAATCTCTGCCTCTTCTGTACCTCCATCATCACTCGCAGAGTTTCACGGGCCTGATGAGGCCGATACTCGTTAATCAGATGGTGCATGTGGACAAATAAAAGTTTCAGGTCCTCCAGTTTTTCTTCCCGCTTAATGCTGCCTGGACTTTTGATCAGGATGTCCAGCAGGTCCAGGAAGTTAATTAGGATGGACATATTAAGCTTCTTCAGCTCTCGCTTGTGGTCA
Organism: Silurus meridionalis; assembly: GCF_014805685.1. NCBI lineage: Eukaryota > Metazoa > Chordata > Actinopteri > Siluriformes > Siluridae > Silurus > Silurus meridionalis. Next base: position 14,066,994 of record NC_060888.1, read on the forward strand.
AATTGCATCGGGTGCAGTCTTTCAATGCCCTGGCTCTCCAGAGGCCGGATGACGAGGTCATCACACTGGAACGGATTGCCAAACATGATGTAATTATCCCGAATGGGAGGAGGTGGTTTAGGGGCCAGTCCTTTACGTACATTTTCATCTGTGTATTCTTTGACGTACTGCATCGGTGGAAGCGGAAGGGCGCTGACCTGCTGCGGCTCACCCATTCTGACGGCCTGACGAACAAGAAAAAAAGAAGGCGATGAAATGTCTAATTCAAATGTGTTCTAAAGTAAAAGCTGCTTGCAGACTGTAACTAAAATGTACAAATGTACATATCATGAGAAGATATATATAAAAATATGTATTCTCTAAAACAATTTCATCTATACAGATTAAATTCATACCTTCAGTGATTTTCGATCATTCTGTGAACTAAACACTGGTTAAAATTGGCTTCATATTATTTAAAGTCACTTCAATATAAAACATACTGAAGTAGATTTGTTAGACACAGTTGAGTTTTAAACACTTCCCGGCCAAAAAAACTGAACAAACGGGTAACCGTCATTCAAGGGATTATTACTAAAGTGATTAATATGTTTCAGCTGGCAACATGTTATGCAACTCTAACTGATGCAGTGAGTAGCTTCTCATTTTTTAAACAAGATTGTCAGAAAACACATCATGTGGTCATGGAGAAGTTGTTACTTTGTTTCAGAAGGGTCAATTTATTGTTACGGAGTTAAGTTGTTATTAAAACTATTAAATGTGAGTAAATAAAACTGTCCAGTGCATTACTAAAACCTGGAATGATCGTGGTGAACTATTATCCTTGAGGAAAAAATGTGGTTGGATGTCAGAAAAATAGAACTTACACCTTGTGTATATTAATGAAAGTAAGAGCATTTCCACATACACAATGCAAAGATAATTCAATAAATTATTAAGCTTATGCAGTTGTCTAGTTTTAAGAAAACTACTTATAAATGGGGCTAATCGAGAAAAAAAAAAAGTATTTATTTTGCAGTTCCAGAGTGATGGGTGTATCGGTGTAAAGGAGAAGTGAATCAAGTGATGCACCGATTATGCCTAGTGCCTAATGTACTGTGGGGAAAGAATTATGATCTAGGGTTGCTTTAGTTAAGGTAAAAAAAAAAATAAAGTGAGTTGCATGTTGGATGTTAAGAGAAAAAAAAAAAAAAAGTCAGAATTGCAGGAAAAAATCTAAATCATGAAAAAGAAAAGTCCGAGAAAATAAATCTTGGAATTGCGAAAAAAATGTAGGAATTGTAGGCTGCAACAACTAATTGACAAAATTGATAATAATCGATAAAGAAATTCGATATTAGTTGGACTGCTTAAGTTACGGCTTAGCATGACCGTAAGATAACACAAATAAAAGTGACGGAGAGTACAGGGTCAAGCAGCAGCAGGAAAAAAAACAATGGTGTCACGGATGAATGCGAAACATCAGCATGGTGAGCAAAAGCTGTAGTAATCCTCATCTTGTGAAAATGGTGTCATATAATAAAGTGATATTGTGTAAACTGTTTGTTTGTAACTTCGGGAAAGTCACAATGTCGTGACTCTCGAGCATCAGGTTTTGCAATCAGTTTGCTCGTGACACAGTGATGGATTCGATTAAAATTGTGCGAACAAACACTAAATCCAAAAGCAGTAAATATCAACAGCAGTAAACGATTTACTACACGTTCAAATGCTTGTTTTTGATGTTTGTATATTTCATTTATGCATATCTCATTTAATTATTATACAAAATAGAGACAAATCGTTCAATTTTAGGAATAAATGTAAATAAATAAATAAATAAAAAATAATAATAATAATAATAATAATTACTTGTTCATTTCAAGAGGCCTGTTATTTTCTCTTGTACATTTAATATTGCTCTTTTATAAAAAGAAAGCACTTTTTAACCGATTACTCGATTAATCATTACAATAATCAGCAGAATACTTGATTACTAAAATAATTGATGGCTACAGTCTAAAATTTTCTAAAAGACCAGGTTTTTCCATTAATGGATTTTTTCCCTCTCTGTCTCAGAAGTTGCCAGAATGATGCCAAGATCTGAGCAATGCCATGATTTATCATCCTCAAAAAGTACAAGAACAAATCTACCAATATCTTCTATATAGAGATACACAATAGACAAGTTTTGTACTTTGGACAATATTATAAATATTATTATAAGTGATATTTCATTATGTCTGTACATTTTTATCTAATTTAAAACCCAGCTCCAATTTGAAAGAATGGTTAAGGGAGCAAAAGTCATGGCTTTCACTTGGATTGGTCACTACAGCTTCCAGACCTTAGCTGCACTGAGAATCTTTTGGATGTGCTGGAGAAAACTTTACACAGCGGTCCGAATCTCCAGTCATCAAAACAAGGTCTTGGAAAGAATTGAATGCAACTCTGAATGGAAATAAATGTTGTGACATTTGATAAGCTTATAGAAACCATGCCAAAGCAAATGTGTGTTCTGTATTAAAAACAAAAGGTTGTCCAAAGTCCACACAGAATGAAATGTATGTACAAGTTACTTCTGGAAAAGCAATTATTTTATAAATATGGTTTTTTGTTTAAATTATAAAGTTCTAATCTAATTTATACCCCAATATCTATATCTATTACCCAGAAACATCACATTTACAATATGGCCATGTGATGGAATAATAACGTAAAGAATGGCAAATCTAACTCTCAAATATAAGCCAACATCCTATCTATCTACCTACCAACATAACTAGCAAACTAACCCAAATGTATCATTTTGGAGTTTTTTGGTTGTTGATACATTTACATTTAGACACAAACCCTGTGCGTTTAGAATGGGCCACTGGGATAACAGTAAAGCATTTAGCTTTAGCTCCAGTTAGCATTAGCATTAGCTCAGCGCATTTCCTCTATTGCTTGCTGCTAACGTTTGGTATCTTTGACCTAGTCACTTTAATAATGGCTAGTTAACGATGTTCAAAAGCGCAATTGTAATGTTTCAATGAAAATCAGTACGTACCAATCCACTTCCCAACCAGTATAAATCTCTCGCTATTCAATAATGCTTAGAAGAAAACATAAGAACCCCCTTTCCGGTTCACTTTGCGCGAGAAACTCGTGTAACGGTGCCTCTGATTGGACGAAATGTGCCTAGGAACGGAAGCTGTGATTGGTGGGAAATCATTTAGGGGCGGAGACAAAACAATACATAAGATGTGGGCATCAATTCGGACTGTGATAAACTGCAACCTAAATCAATATTTTGTACGAATATCATACCATAGATAATTTATTGATGTGTAAATTAATAAACAAATGATCTTTTCTTACTATCAATTACTACTATCTTTTATTTCACATTTTCATATTAATGTGCAGCCATAACTAAAACCATCCATAGGTAAATAAAGTTAATTATTATCGTACAGTGTGATATATTATGTAGCAATAAACATTCTGAAAGAAGCAAAAATGGGCAAGCATAAGCATCTGAGCAACTTTCACAAGGGCCCATTATGCAGTGGTTACTATTTAGAGCAGAGGCTAACCATCATTATGACACCAGCTGTAGAAACCATCAGTATTATACAGAAATGCCATATAACAGAGCACTGCATCACTGACAGGTATCTCATGCTATGAGAATGAATGGCATTACTAAAGCAAAAAACCCAATGAACACAATACAAGACTCGTTTCACTGCAGCCACATCATCTCCAGCAAAAGCATCAATATTAACCTCATAAAACGACCCTTGGTTTTCCATGCATTTTCATATATTATTGTTTTAATACAGATTTGAAATTAAGCCAAATTGTGTGTTTTTGTGCAAATTCTACAGGAAAGTAAATGCAAAAAGTATAAATGGTTCATGTATACGTTAAACTCTTTTGATATGTTTGGGCTGACCTTCTCTCATGATGTCCAGCTTGTCTTGTAAATGTCCTTGTAAGTGTTACTGCAACCAAATCAATTCCTTCTCCTTTGTTAGCCTTTTGGAAGGCAAAAAAAAAAACAGATAATAATTTCGCACATATGTATTCGAGCTTGTGCAGTTTGTTACAAGTGCGTTTTCTTCGGATTTGACTTCTGCTAAAACTGCCTTCTAAAAGGAAAAGCTCAAGGTCTCTGCATAAAATCCTCGTAAGCTCTACAACATCTTCTCTTCACTACTCAACCCCCCTGCAACACCTGCTCTATCCTCCCTGACTGCTGATGACTTTGCCTCCTTCTATGATGAAAATATTAAAGAAATCTGCCAGACCTTCACTTCCTCCCCAACAATGACTACACAACACAGCCAGGAATCCACTACTCCTTTGTTGTCAAGCCTCTCAACCTTCTCAACCTTAACATAAGATGAGATACCCAATCTTGCAATCCCACCACTCTGGATCCAATCCCTTTAACTATGCTTCAGACCATCACACAAGATCTCCTGCCCTTCATCTCCACAATCATCAAAGGGTCCTTAACATCTGGCTATGTGCCAACTACCTTCAAGCAAGCACGGTCATTCCCATCTTAAAGAAACCTGCTCTGGACTCAACAGACATCAACAACTACAGACTATCACAGACTATTAGACTATACAGGTATCACTTCTCTCTTTTCTTTCTAAATCTCTGGAACGCACTGTTTTTATCCAACTGCCTGTCTATCTCTCACAGAACAACCTCCATGATCCAAACCAGTCTGGGTTCAAATTGGCCCTTTTGGCTGTTTCTGTGAAACTGCATGCTGCTCGATCAGCCAAGCTGTCATCTGTACTTATCTTCCTGGACCTTTAAGCAGCATTTGATACAGTCAACCACAATACTCTCTTGTCTACCCTCAAGAGCCTCGGGATCCACGGAACAGCATGGGAATGGTTTGCTTTCTGCTCTCCCCTTCAGCCACTGCTCGTAACCTTGTGGTAACTACGGACAATCAACTGTCCTTCTTCTCACATGTCGCTAATGTGGCTCGTTCCTGTCCATTTCTTCTCTACAACATCCGAAGGATTTGACCATTTTTATCCACACAGGCTGGCCAGGTGCTTGTTCAGTCTCTTGTCATTTCAAGTCTACTGCAACTCTCTGCTGGCAGGTCTTCCTCTGAACGCTATTCATCCACTGCAAATGCAGCCGCATGACTTGTGTTTAATCTGCTCCCTTTACTGGCTTCCAGTAGCAGCGCGTATCAGATTCAAAACACCGATGCTTACCTACAAAGCCAAAAATGGACCAGCACCTTCTTACCTCAAATCACAACAAATAGAACTTTCCAAGTTTGCTTTGTAGAATTCAAGAGTTATATTTATATTAAGTTTGTAATCTTGTGTACCAGTGTAGATTTATTAATTGCTAGAGACTCAAAGCACTTTTGTACATCGCTCTGGACAAGGGCATCTGCTAAATGCCACAAATGTTAATGTTTTCTGATTTCTGAAAGCCTCACTGCAGATTTCTTTCACCCTGGCAACACGTAATGTGACGTCTCAAAAATGGTATAAGGAAACCAAAATAGTAAGAAATTGAGAAAACCACTACCATTTTTTTTTGCCATCTGTTATGACAGCTAGTAGCTTGTAAGACCAAGCTGAATTTTTTTTTAGTTAGGATGGGATTTGTTAAGATCACAAAATATTTCTTTTATATTAACAGGGTCATAGTGGATCCACAGCCTATTTTAAGAACTTTAGATGTGAGGCAGATACACACCCTGGACTTGATAACTATATATATATATATATATATATATATATATATATATATATATATATATACACTGTATATACACTGTATATATATATATATATATATATATATATATATATATATATATATATATATATATATATACACTGTATATACACTGTATATACACTGTATATATATATATATATATATATATATATATATATATATATATATATATATATATATATATATACAGTGAGGAAAATAAGTATTTGAACACCCTGCTATTTTGCAAGTTCTCCCACTTAGAAATCATAAAGGGGTCTGAAATTGTCGTAGGTGCATGTCCACTGTGAGAGACATAATCTAAAAAAAAAATCCAGAAATCACAATGTATGATTTTTGTAACTATTTATTTGTATGATACAGCTGCAAATAAGTATTTGAACACCTGAGAAAGTCAATGTTAATATTTGGTACAGTAGCCTTTGTTTGCAATTACAGAGGTCAAACATTTCCTGTAGTTTTTCACCAGGTTTGCACACACTGCAGGAGGGATTTTAGCCCACTCCTCCACACAGATCTTCTCTAGATCAGTCAGGTTTCTGGCCTGTCACTGAGAAACACGGAGTTTGAGCTCCCTCCAAAGATTCTCTATTGGGTTTAGGTCTGGAGACTGGCTAGGCCACACCAGAACCTTGATATGCTTCTTACAGAGCCACTCCTTGGTTATCCTGGCTGTGTGCTTTGGGTCATTGTCATGTTGGAAGACCCAGCCTTGACCCATCTTCAATGCTCTAACTGAGGGAAGGAGGTTGTTCCCCAAAATCTCGCAATACATGGCCCCGGTCATCCTCTCCTTAATACAGTGCAGTCGCCCTGTCCCATGTGCAGAAAAACACCCCCAAAGCATGATGTTACCACCCCCATGCTTCACATTAGGGATGGTGTTCTTGGGATGGTACTCATCATTCTTCTTCCTCCAAACACGTTTAATGGAATTATGACCCAAAAGTTCTATTTTGGTCTCATCTGACCACATGACATTTTCCCATGACTCCTCTGGATCATCCAAATGGTCATTGGCAAACTTAAGACGTGCCTGGACATGTGCTGGTTTAAGCAGGGGAACCTTCCGCGCCATGCATTATTCCAAACCACGATGTTTTAGTGTATTACCAACAGTAACCTTGGAAACGGTGGTACCAGCTCTTTTCAGGTCATTGACCAGCTCCTCCCATGTAGTTCTGGGCTGATTTCTCACCTTACTTAGGATCATTGAGACCCCACAAGGTGAGATCTTGCATGGAGCCCCAGTCCGAGGGAGATTGACAGTCATGTTTAGCTTCTTCCTTTTTTTAATGATTGCTCCAACAGTGGACCTTTTTTCACCAAGCTGCTTGGCAATTTCCCCATAGCCCTTTCCAGCCTCGTGAAGGTGTACAATTTTGTCTCTAGTGTCTTTGGACAGCTCTTTGGTCTTGGCCATGTTAGTAGTTGGATTCTTACTGATTGTATGGGGTGGACAGGTGTCTTTATGCAGCTAACGACCTCAAACAGGTGCATCTAATTTAGGATAATAAATGTAGTGGAGGTGGACATTTTAAAGGCAGACTAACAGGTCCTTGAGGGTCAGAATTCTAGCTGATAGACAGGTGTTCAAATACTTATTTGCAGCTGTATCATACAAATAAATAGTTTAAAAATCATATATTGTGATTTCTGGATTTTTTTTAGATTATGTCTCTCACAGTGGACATGCACCTACGATGACAATTTCAGACCCCTCCATGATTTCTAAGTGGGAGAACTTGCAAAATAGCAGGGTGTTCAAATACTTATTTTCCTCACTATATATATATATATATATATATATATATATATATATATATATATATATATATATATATATATATATATATATATATATATATATATATATATATAGTGTATATGTATAGTAGTATTTTACCGAGTGCCCAAAGGACTGAGGAAGCTGAAGTTGATGGAGTGGCCAAATATGTCTCCAGACCTGAACCCTATTGAGCACCTGTGGGGCATCCTCAAGCAGAAGGTGGAAAAGCACCATATGTCATAATAGCATCGTGATGTAATTATGAAGGAGTGGAAGAGTATCCCAGCAACAACCTGTGCAGCTCTGGTGAATTCCATGCCCAGGAGGATTGTTGCCAGCTATTTTGAAAAATAATAGCTGTATGTTGAGTTATTTTCAGACAACAGTAAATCTGTACTGCTGTACAAACTGCACATTTACTACTTTAAAATAAATTTTAATTAAAACTCCATCCTCAGCATTCTCCTACCAATATAAACCATGTCCCTCCTCTGCACCTTTTGTCACCCTATCTACAAAATGTCCTACATTCGCTGTCCCTCTAATAAGCCTAATTTTAATCCTGTCCATCCTCGTCACTCCCAATGAAAACCTTAACTTCAGCTCTGCTACCTCCAGCTCCACCTCCACCAGCTTCACCTATAAACTTTCCCTTACACTCTTGCAGATAGTCTTCTATCAAAAATCACTCCTGCCACTCTTCTCCACCCACTTCACCCTGCCTGCACTCTTTTCTTCACTTCTCTAACACACTTTCCATTACTTTGCACTGTTGACCCCAAGTACCTGGACTCCTCCACCTTCACCACCTCTTATCCCTGCAATCACACCACTCCACTGCCCTCCCTCTTATGCTTATATCACACACATGTACTCTGACTTACTCCTACTGACGACCACCTCTCCAGGGTCTTCTTAACCTGCTCCCTACTCTCACCACGAATAACAATATCATCTGCAAACATCATAGTACATGGAGACATCCGTGCCACGCAAACATCATAGCCCCAGACAGGAGTGTCTGACCTCGTCTGTCAGCCTGTCCATTACCACTGCAAACAGGAAAGGGCTCAGAGCCGATCCTTGATGCAGTCCAACCTCCACCTTGAACCAGTCTGTCGTTCCTACTGCACACTTCACTGCTGTCACACTGTCCTTATACATTTCCTGCACCACCCTCACATACTTCTCTGACACACCTGACTGCCTCATGTAATACTACAACTCCTCTCTCGGCACCCTGTCGTACCTTTTCTCTAAATCCACAAACACACAATGCAACTCCTTCTGACCTTCTCTATACTTCTCCATCAACATTCTCAAAGCAAATAATGCGTCTGTGGTGCTCTTCCTCGGCATGAAACCATACCGTTGCCTCTTCACCTCTTCTCTCAGAATATGATCCTCCTTCTTCTAAATAAAAGTGTTCACCACTGCCATTTCTATCCTTTTAGCAAAATCTACCCCATCTGCCCTTCCACATTTATCTCCTTAAGGCCATACCTACCCATCACCTCCTCATCACCTCTGTTCCCTTTACCAACATGCCCATTGTAATCTGCCCCAATCAGCAATCAGTCATTCCTAGGTACACCTTCCACCACTTCATCTAACTTACTTCAGATTTTTTTCTTCTCCTCCATCTCACAGCCGACTTGTGGCGCATAAGCACTGATGACATTTATCACCTCTTCAACTTCCAGCTTCAAGTTCATCACCCTATCAGCCTGATAGAACAGTTTAAACCCACCTCCAATGTTCCTGGCCTTGCTCACTTTCCACTTGGTCTCCTGAACACACAATATATTTACCTTTCTCCTCTCCATCATATCAGCTAACTCTCTCCTTTTATCAGTCATAGTACCAACATTTCAAGTACCAACCTGAACCTCCTCTCTCCTACACTTCTTCTTTTCCTGCTGTCTCTGCAGATGTCTTCCTTCTCTCCTTCTCCTACTTTGGCCAACAGTAGCCCAATTTTCACAGGTACCCTGTTGGCTAACCCTGGTGGTAGCCGTTGTTAACCCGGACCTCGAACGATTCGTTAAGAAATTCTGATTTGTGATCCGCATATTAGATTTGGCACATGTTTTACGCTGGATGCCCTTCCTAACGCAACCCTCCCTATTTATCTGGGCTTGGAACCGGCGCTAGGCGTGCACTGGCTTGTGCAACCCTAATGGCTGCAAGTTTTAAGGGAGCGTGCAATTGGCATTCCGACTGCAGGAATGTCCACCAGAGCAGTTGCCTGTGAATTGAATGTTCATTTCTCTATCATTAGCCGTCTCGAAAGGCGTTTCAGAGAATTTGGCAGTACACCTCACAACTGCAGACCATGTGTAACCACACTCGGAACACATGGAAAAATTTGAGTTAAGTACAGATATGCGAAAAATCCACTTAAGTACATTAACAAATTACATTTACTTCCTTACTGTCCACCAGTGCTGTCAAGCAATCACATTCACGTGCTCGTTCAAGCTTGGGTCACTAAAGGGTAGCTAAGTCATGCCTGATAGCATGTCTTCAGAGAAAACTGGATAATCTGGAACAGTTGTGAAGCTACAGGGAGGACTGAAAGGGACTTTTAGCTAGGCTATCTACTCAATGACTCAGTAAATGGGCTACATGGTACAAATTCATTCTAACTAAGCCTTTTTTTAAATAATGGGAGCCCAAGTCAGTGCAACAGATTCCTTAAATGCAGAGCATGTGCAATAAATACAATAGCTATACATACATCCAACTCACCTCTCACTCAGTCATTTGAGTGATAGACAGTCATATGGACATGCACATCATTCCATGAGCTTAATGTAAATAGGTAAATAGTTAATAATTTATATGTAAAAGGATAAATAGTAGTATTCTAAATTTTATTGTTATATTGATTTTGCCTTACTCAGATTTTTGTTTTTTAAAGCTTTCAGGTACTGAGCACCATTGTTAACTAGTGGCCATTGTCCATCATTTAGTTTAAGTATGTGACCAACTGAGATTATACTGGCCAACAGCAATCAACATTTACATTCAACACAACCAATCTGAATAGAGAAGTGCTCTTGTTCACTCCACTCATTCTGTCAGTTCAGTTCATTTTAAAATAAGAGACTGGCTAACTTTGCCAAGATGTTTGATCTTATAGTTAATTATTATGAAACCAACATAGTGTTAGTGCCTTGGTTCATAACATCATTTGGTTGACCCAGGTTGGTTTACTACTTTAATGTCGATATACTGATCTAGCTTGGACATCAGGATTAGAAAAACTGGAACTCCCTACCACAGAAAAAAGAAAACTGCCAAGAACTTCAGCTGCATGTTGGTATGTGTAAACATTTCTGAGAATTTCATTTACAAACATTTAAAAGGGATCCTTTAAATACGTCAAATAAATACATTAAATTAAACCAACAGAGCTCTTATTTGTGGAGATGTAAAACGAAAGCTTTCTCTCTATTAGAAATTGTACTGCAATCAGCCACAAGAGGGCCTCGGAGACATTTTGGCTTCACTTGGGATTTTTTTACACATTTTTAAACTTTTGAGGTCATTGATTACATCATAGTCCTGTGTTCATTAGTCAAAGAGGAAAAAAACGTGCTCAATTTCAATGAATTGCCAACATTCGTATGACCCAACATTAGGTTTAAACTTGTCTGTCTGGTGTATAACAGACTAGTTAAATCAACATACCCTTCTCTGAAACAACTGTATTTATTGCTGTTGTTTAATATCACACGATAGCTTTTGAAACTCCACTACTTAAACAGACGATTTGATAAAACACAAAACTGTTAAAACAGGTTACAAAAAATAATTCAAACACACGCTGCTTGCTATGTTTACCAGTACAGCACCACAGACACTAGTGAATGCACCAGCATAATTGTGAGCTATTGAAAGACATGAACTAAAGCTATTACATGTATACACTATTTTAAATTTTACCACTTAAACCAATATATTAGGTTTTAGGTAAAAAAAACAACAGATTAGCAATAATATAGTTTTGCACAGTAGCTGCACTGTGGTGACATTCATAAAAAACTTAATTTGATTCAATATTTCCATTCTAATTGCTATCAAATATATGACATCCCATGTTCTGTTACTATTAAACAACATTTTATTTGAGTGTGAAATTAGTTAACAATACCCTGTACACTGATTGTGTCTATTCTTTTATATATTTGCATTAATTTTTTCTTTGCTGCTGTAACAGAGAAATTTCCCCACTGTGGGATGAATAAAGGTATATCTTATCTTATCTTATCTTATCTTATCTTATCTTATCTTATCTTATCTTATCTTATCTTATCTTATCTTGTCTTATCTTATCACTGCAACCACGGCTTTGGGAGATGTATAAATTACCCAGTCATTTTATTTATTACATTTCCACATCCCTTTTTTTAGACGAAGATTTGACTTGCATTAAGTCACTGTACAGTGGAGTATGAACAATGCAAGCAGTATCACTTGAGGTGTAGATCTACTGTGAATGCTAACAAGTGTGATAATGTATGTGTAGTACCATCTACGTATATTTTTTTGTTTCACTGAGAGGATAAAATGTGGCAGTAGTAAATGTTTGGCAGGGGGCTTGAGCTTGACACATGTGCTTTTGAAGATCTTGGCAATATATGTTCTTCACTGATAATCCATATCTCTAACTAGTGTATACATCAAGTGGCTTTTTGCTTGCATACATTCTTATACTGCTATAATTAGGCTACTTTTCAATTAAATAAGCTCACACCTAGTGTTTCATTGCCACCTTTTATAATTCAGATTATACGAAAATGCAGACCAATTTTTAGAGCTGTAAGACAGAACTGCAGTTCCTTGTGGAATACATGGTATAAAACAAAGTTTTTTATTTTAACTGTGCTAAAAACATTTACTAAAATTCAGGCTATGTGCTCTACATGCTATTTTTAGTCACATGAATGTAGGTGTGATTTCCTATCACATAAAATCTGTCTTTTGATATATTGTAGGTGTGTGTGTGTGTGTGTGTGTGTGTGTGTGTGTGTGTGTGTGTGTGTGTGTGTGTTTTAAATGATGTGTTGAATATTTGCAGTTGGCCATTGTGGATATTTCTTCTGTTAAAATCCACATTTGAACATATGTATTTAAAAAAGATCTAAACCGGATCCAACTTGGAGGATTAAACCAGGAGAGTCTACCAAGTGATAGCAACAGTTGCTGCTGCACCACCATGCCAACCTGATGCAATAAAAACAATTACAATGAAATTCCTCTAAATTAAAATTATCCACTCAATCCATCTCTTACTAAACACACACACACACATACGCGCACGCGCAAACTCAAATGTCTCATACGTCTCACTAAAGGAAATGGTTGAAATAGTGCAGTGCAGTGTTTCACCGGAAACCCACAACTTATGTTGCAAGTTCACAGGTTACTAAAGCAGACCTGGCAGTTTACAACATTATGCATCAAGTTCAACAGTGTACCTCCGACAATTTCAATTTAACATGTACCCACGAGTTATTTTAAAAGGAGTCTTATACAAGAAATCTCAGCAAAAGCGAAGAACATCCCCTTGTAATTATAAGGAGAGGTATTTTGTGCTAAACACTGAGGATCTGACCTACTCTGAACGTCGCCCTGGGGTGAGTAAATGCACTTATATTCTGACAGCATATTAAGTTTTTTGTAAAACAACAAGTCTCTGTTTATCACTCTGACTGACATAATTGAATTGGTTGTATATAGATCATAGCCCTGTCCTTACTGCCCTGTCCTTAAACTTTTTTTAGAAAAAGCCTATTCAGAAGGGCTGCATTGAACTTTCCCGGATTAAGTGTGTAGAAATTGTACGCAGTGACCTTCCGATTCCCTGTGAATACAAATATCCTTTTCAGGTGAGAGTGCTTTAAACATTTTGTGTGATATCATGAGCATTTGTGATGAATCTCATCAACAGAATTTTGTTTTATCTAAAAAAAAATTTTGTATAGAGATAAATTAGTTGAATGTGGTGTTAACAGGTCTTACTTTGGTATACCATAAACCCCAAAATTGGATCTTGTTTTTTCTTCTTTTGTTAATAGACCATTTTCAGCTTAAATTGTATAACGCATTCAGTATAGCCACATAAAAAAAGTAATAATGAAATCAATATAATACATAAAATACTGTAGATAAGATTATTCTGATATATATGTGTAATTAAAAATAAAAAGCAGCAAATGCACTATTTATTATTATCATGGCTGGATCATTTGTATTGTAAATGTGTGTGTGACATTTAAAACCTTGCATTGTTTTTGGTTTATTTACAGGTTGTCTATGATAACTACTACCTTTACGTGTTTGCGCCAGACAATGACAACAGGCTAAAATGGGTCAGAGCACTCAAAGAGGGTGAGCAACTATAAGGAAGAAACGAAACTTCTATAATGATATGTATTTCTTTCCTTCTTGATTGTCAACATTATATCTGAATAAACTGTTTGATTGTCATATTTATGTTTTATTATATATGAAGAGACAAAAGGCAACAACCTAGCTTTGAACTACCATCCTGATTTCTGGGTAGAGGGAAAATGGAAGTGCTGTAACAGGACAGATAAGTTGGCACCGGGCTGCAGTGACTATTATCCAAGTGGATGCGGTACAATAAAACACAGCTGTTATAAAAATAATACTGTATTTGAATACCATATATTAATTGGAAGCAAAGCTTTATTTTAAATAAGGTTTATTCTCTTAATGTGTCCTTTCTCAACACAGCATCTAAAAAACCGTTGCCTCCAACACCAGACCTTGAGGTAAGTCAGATATAATCCTATATGTAATCCTTTTGCTCTGATATGATTTCTGAGTGCTGCTTGGATATCCTGAATCTATTCTGTACGCGTTTTTTTCCCTCTATATCACAGCGGCGGTTCTCTAACACGGAGATGCAAATTGTTGTGGCTCTAAAAAACTTTATCCCTCAAGAGGACACAGACATCCCGCTGCACAAGGATGAAGAATACATTGTAATTGACCGCTCTGAACAAAATTGGTGGACTGTTAGGGATAAAAATGGGTAAATATGCAACAGATCCAATTCCTCTATCACCTCTTTGTGTTGCAGTATGAACCTTTTAGTTTTTTTTATACACGTCACAGTTTGTAAAAGTTTTTTTGTTATGGATATGTCTGCTCAAACCTTCCTAAACCAAATCACTTGATCCTGAGAAATGCTGCCATTACTAATAATAAGTTATCTCAAATTAAATTTGAGGAATATCTACAAGAGCTTATAGTTGATTTCAAGTACAAGATCTCCAGAGTTGAATCATAGACTGTAGATAGTGTAAATATTTTCAATTTTCTGTGTCCAGATATATCGAATTTGGACAATCACTGTTTTCCTGGGGTAAACCTGGACGTCCTAGAATGTTTGTTTTTGTAGAAGATTAAATTATAGTTTATTTTATAGCTTTTTTCTTACACAATTATAGAGGTGCAGCTCTACAGTGGCTAAAAATATAATAAAAATAAAACACTAAAAAAGTGTAAAAATGTTAGGTGAATTATTACCTATAAAATGAATCTAAAGAATTGTTGAAATGTAACTATGTTCGTAAACGTATTTTAAACAAAAAGTATTGAGATTGCACTGTTTTTTTTTGTTGCTTATATTATCTTTTAATAATTTCTAATACAGTTTTTTTTCTTAAGCATACACTCAAAACCTAGACCACTGTCTGATGTTGATGCCTGTGTAATTTATTATAGCCTATAATGCTCCCACTTTTTTTTTTAACTGTTTCGTTGTTCTCCTAAAACGTAGCAGTGATACAGAGTTGCCCACCTTTTCATTCTTAGAATTAATACTATAGAAGGAACTACTTTTATAATAATGTATGAATTAGTGTTAAAATATATATATATTTTTTTATATTTCCCAATTGAAAATTGTAGCATCTTTACACCAAGACACAGCAATAAGTCCTTTTAAGAGCGTTTACAGTTTTTAGTTCTTTAGATTAAGAAATAACAATTTAATGGGTAATGAGTTTAAACCCAGAATTTCCCTCAACATTAAAAATGGTTTAAGGGCCACAAAGTTTCTGCACATATTTCTTCAGAGTATTACCCTGCATGCCAGTGTTGGCTAATAGGAACCTTTGAAATCGGTTGTTACAGATTTGTAATTTACTTGCAAATTCAACTTCTTTACTACAAAAACTTAAAGCTTTTTACTGGAAAAAAACAAAACAAACAGGAAAAGTGGTGTTTTGCCCTTAAAAGGAATGTTGCAGTAAATTTTAGACTAATATATTTCCTTTTATATATCTGTAGCATATGCCTAATTGCTACATATCTAAATATATAGCTGTGACGCTTTACCAGTGGAAGGAGACAACCATTTTTTTGGTAAAAACTGATGATTAGAACTTTTATCCATAATTGTTTTTTGTTTTTTTTGTTAGGTTTTTTTTTTTTTTTTATGCTCAAGCGTTACAGTGCTGTTCGTGCCACTTGGAGTTACTTAATAGTTTGGTGTCAAAGATTTCGACAGACTTTGTCCTAAAGAATTTGTGGTTATGCGTCATGAACATTAAATTCTACTAAACATATGTCATATACATTCAGCTGAATTTATTTAGAATATTAACTCTTCAGTAACTGCTGATTTTAGGGAAAGGTTTAGAAATTTTGTTTTTTTAGGTGTTCATAGTTTTTAATAAGATTTCTCTTGAATGACCTTTTTGTCATTGAGCAGAAATGAGTAATTATTTGTTGATGTGGAAGTACAGTACAGATTTACAAGAAAATCACTCGTTATCTATCTTTCTATCAAATTTTTATTTATTTAGTTATTTTTTTTGTATATAGAAACTGGCTTTGGATCAAAACGTACTATCAGTCTACTGAAACAGGAAATGAGCTGACCAGACAGGAATAACTTTGTGTTTGGATGGAAATTAATGAAACTGATTTATACTTTTCGAGCAATATACTATTAAGAAATATCACTGCATACAAAAACTCATGCTTTCTTTTTTCTCTTTTCACCTTCTTTTCCCAGAAACGTCGGAACCGTGCCTTGCATTTATGTCAAAGAGAAACCGTCAAACAACATTGAGCACTTTAAGTAAGAAATGCATATATAATCACATGAATAAAACCATATCAATATTCTGAAATAATTTTTTCAAAGTTTTTTAGTACAACTGGATTTCATTCTTGGCTTATATGTTTACACAGACTAAAATGTACTAATTTACTCATTCTTATCCTTGTCTATTGTAGATGGTACAATAAAGATATATCTCGGACCGAAGCTGAAGAATGGTTAATGGCAGTGGTAAATACACGAAAATAGCAAAACTACATATAGTTATTTTAATTTTACGAAGACATGAGTAGATGAAAGTTATTATCTAAAATGTATTTTTTACAGTCTGCAGTTGCTATTGGGTAATTTTTTGTCACAAGCGAGAAGAAACATTTTTTTCTGGCTTTCTGCAAGCCTGCAGTAGTTGCAGCTGCAGAGTGTGCACATACAGTTCAAACGGAGATCCAAAACCTTTAAACCAGTGTGGCTGTGAGGTTTCCTGTCCCAGCTGTAGCACACAAATGTAAAAACAGATAATATTATACTTATATGTGCAGTTACTGTTTAGTGTCTGTTTAGTTTAGTGCTGTACTGAACTCTAACGATCTAGTAAAGATCAACTAGCACAAACACTACCATAATATACATTTTGCTGCACACAGGATTTGTGTTTAAGGCAGAAAGCATGCAAATGTAATCTGTGTATATTATGACAGATATTTGTATTCTTATGTCATTAGAATAAGGAGGGTGCATTCATGGTTCGCGACTCTCGGCATGCAGGAGTTTACACAGTGTCTGTGTTTACCAAAGCCCCTGGGTAAACCACATTATTCCAAGCTACTTCGATGTATATTTCAGTTTGTCTTCAAACTGCATGCTTCCTGCAAAACAATATTTTAATATTGTATCTTTTTGGCAGGTCAAATGGGGAAAAAAATCCAAGGGTCAAGCATTATAAGATCAGAGAGACAGATGATGAAGAGCCCAAGTATTACCTGGCTGAAAAATATTTATTTAGCACCATCCCAGAGCTCATTCATTATCACCAACACAATGCTGCAGGTGAGCTTCAAAAATCCAGTCAGAACTAGTCAGGGTGTGCTGCTAAACATGATTAGTCATAAAATGAGTCAAGGGATATTTTAAATGATTTTAATTGGATTAAACAGCTTACACAGTCATTTAGTTATGATCTAAAAGATGTCGATTTGGTTTTGGTTTTGTCATTAATTTATTAAATGCTGTTGTCTAAAGCAATTTAGTATTTGCATTCAGAAAATATTTCCATGTGTTTAGATACTGTTCCATAGCATCATGTGTGAAAAAGAGACAGCTACTGCATATAAATGTCTGTTGTTATATGCTTTGTTACAGGATTAATAACACGGCTGAGGCACTGTGTTTCCCGTGGCCAAGGAAGTTCCCCCAATATTGAGGAATTTGCATCAGGTATGCTTCATATTTCTTATTCAAATGAATGTAAAATAGAAAAAAGTATAGCCATATGCGCCGAGATTCTAAAATGGGACTGTCAATAGTTGTTGTAAGGAGAAATATACAGGGTTTTTGAAAAGTAAGATATCAGGAGTGCATTTATTTAATTCTTACTCATTTTATGACAAATAATATTTTTGTTAAGACTTTTAAGAGCATATGATTTGCCTTTTTTTTCTTGATCTATTGATTAAATCATAAATCAGAAGTGGTATTGCTTCATAGCCATTACTATACAAGATACTTTAGGTTGAGAGAAATTATTTTATCAAGTCTGTTTAAAGATTCTTTTTATCAATATGTGAGAAATTATAATAATATATCATAATTTAGTTACTGGGTTTACGATTACAATTGTGTTTTCAGATTGTTAAGTAAATCTTCCACCTCTAGATTGTAAATTTTTACTAATATTTGATATATGATATGTATTTGTTCATAAAGTCTCTATGTGTCTCTGTGCTTTCCAGAAGAGTGGGAGTTGGACATGGAGGAGTTGACTCTCGGGCCGGAGCTGGGCAGTGGTGAGTTTGGTCTGGTGTTCGAGGGCTTGTGGCGCGGTGAGAAGGTGGCTGTAAAGACAATCCGTGAAGGAGCCATGTCTGATGAGGATTTTAAAGAGGAGGCAAGGGTTATGATGTAAGTGATGATTTAGTCATCCATGTCAGTGGTTTCCCTCAAAACAAAAACAAAACATGGAATGATAGATCTCCACACACACACACACACAAAATACAATAATGCTGAAATTTTAAAAAGAAAAAATTAGCTTTTGAAGGGGAATAAATAAATTCTTGTCTGTGGAAAGTCTTCTAATTTTCGTTTATCCTTTTTTCTTTGTTAAGTTTTTACCAAGATTAACTTTTGCTATATTATTGCTGTAACACTGCTGTAAAAGTTTTTAATTTGATTACTGGTTATTCATTTAATTTTTAATTTTATATAAATGCTTATACATGCTCAACAGACATTTGGCAGTGATTGCTACTTCTTACATCTGCTTCTGTTCACTGTACCACAGGACAGTATCCCACCCAAAGCTCGTGAAGTTGTATGGTGTGTGTACCCAGCAGTCCCCCATGTACCTAGTGTTTGAGTTTCTGGAGAATGGCTGCCTAACAGATTTCTTGCGCTCTAGAAAAGGGTCTGTTTCACAGGAGAATTTGCTGGGCATGTGTGTTGATATCAGTGAAGCAATGGCTTACTTGGAAAGCTCGAATTTCATTCACAGAGACCTGGTAAGCCTTTGTTTCTAACAGCTGACCTTCAGAAGTCATTTGTTAATAATGAAATCTAAATTTGCTCCAAAACATCTTTTACAGGCTGCAAGAAACTGTTTGGTTTCAAAAGACCTTGTGGTGAAACTCTCAGATTTTGGAATGACCAGGTAAAGCAGCCAAAGTTTTCTTTCTTTCTTAATTCTAAAAAAGTAATTCTGACACATCATGCATCCTTAATGATACACTATACTGCCACATCTTGCAGGTTTGTACTGGATGACCAATACTCCAGTCACAACAGCAAATTCCCTGTAAAGTGGTCGTCTCCAGAAGTGATCAGATACAGCAAGTTCAGCAGCAAGTCAGATGTGTGGTCATTTGGTGAGAACACAATGATAAAACTGTTGTTAATGACAATGATGAAAAGAATCTGGGGAAAAATTTAGTTTTGCTATATTTATCATTTTTTATCTACTGGTACATGGTATATTATATTAAAGACATTCAAAACAGTGATTACATACATAACCATGCACAATACAATAAATTTATATACACCAGAATTTTGTAACTACTATGATAGTATAATATAATATGAGAAATACAAAGATGAATACGATTGAGTGATAATAAAACATGATTGGGTAATAAAACAAACTATTTTTATAAAGTCTCATAGCAACCTTATTGATTAATTATTTTTATATAAATATATATATTTTTTCCATTTTCTTACATTTCTGTGTTTAATTGGACATTTATGTCAATTTATTATAATGTTGTATAATGTTATTTTAATGTATCAGTTTATCTCTCTGTTTAAGTCGTTTGTCTGCCTGTTTGTAGATTTCCTTAAGCATTCCTTCAAAAGCAAAAGAATAACAAGAAATTTGGGTTGTGCTTTGCCATATTCCCTGATGCAGGTGTGTTGATGTGGGAGATTTACAGCGAAGGCCGGCTGCCTTACGAGTGCAGAAGTAATGCAGAAGTAGTGGAATCTCTAAATGCAGGGCTAAGATTACTAAAACCCAGACTTTGTCCAGAGCCTGTTTACCAGCTAATGCATTGGTGTTGGAAAGAGGTATGTAAACTAATTTCAACTAATTTTTATAGTTACTGTAATTCTGTAAAATTACACTTTTTAAATGACTCCTGTATATAGGTAAAATCTAAAATAACACATTTTTAATCAGACCTAGGAGTCAAATTAGGGGTTATGACACGAAACTTAAAATATAAATATATAATAAAATCAATAAAGTATCAGCAAATTATTAAATGTTTAAAAAAGTAATTATTTAACACAAAAGAAAATTAACAATAAAAGAAGAAACATTTACGTCATAGATAAAATGTATTGTATGTCTTGGTCATGCCAAAATCTTTTTATATTTTAGAATATTACCCTGTACCCTGAATATTCAATAAACAGCTCATGAAACATATTAAGTTTAAAATTAAATTGATTAATCATTGTCCTTAAACAGTTTCCCGAATTTCTGATGCTTTACCCCTTTTTGTAATCATGTTTACAGCAATGCAAGTGATACTCTCTAAATGTTTACAGTTGGTTGACAAATGCAGGGGGAAAAATTAAGTATAGGGAGAAGTGTCATATCATTATTATCTACATAGATAACCATTGACAATAAGCATAGATGTATGTTGTGAATATGTCTTTTTTTTTTTTTTTTCAACAGAAACCTGAAGACCGGCCCTCCTTTGTTTTGCTCTTGCATGAACTGGCTTCTCACTCAGACCTCTGATTTAAAGCTATCAATGTTACTTTTGAAAATATATTTACAGTTCATTGTATTTATTTATTTGTATATTCTATTTATTAATTTTTTCTATTAATATCTATGGTTTTTCTGTACTGCCTAAATATGATAAATAACCAAATTTGCTGATCTTCTTTGTTCCATTAGAGGCCACTATTAAGTAGCCTATTCCGACTCTATTTCCAAAATCAGTAGTGATAGAGCCTCAGTAATATTCATGAACTGTTTGTTTAAATTTGTTTATAATCTGTTTATAGCACCTAACATACAGCATTTGTTAACACCAAATTGTATGTATTAATATGTATCAACCTGTTTATTGACTAATCACTTTTGCACACAATTACATACAATATTTCAATTGTTTCAACAATGTGTTCTTAATAATACATGTAAATCTATCTATCTATCTATCTATCTATCTATCTATCTATCTATCTATCTATCTATCTATCTATCTATCTATCTATCTATATAAAGGAATAGCTATGAGAACGAGTACACCAAATCAGTGACACATAGCTATGGCCTCATTTAAGAACGGAGCAAATGAAAAGAGACATAGCTAATTAATATGTAATTAATATCATACATGCTGATAATAATAATAATAATAATAATAATAATAATAATAACAATAATAATAATAATAATAATAATAATAATAATAATAATAATAAGCGCTTGGAAAAAAGAATCAACCCATTAGGTCCATCGAGAGCAATCTAAAATATCTGGAATTTAGTGTGAAAATTGTGAACATGGCAACCCTATCACTGGGTCATCTTCTGGTGTAGTCAAAGATATATGTAGGCACGCTGTTCATACTTCTAATAGAATGTGTCCACATGCAAACCACTCAGAATTTGTCAGACCATAAAACGCAGATGATCCTGTTCAGACATGTGGCCTGTCCACTTATGTTTAGACAGGTTCAGTTCACAAACAATTCAGTGTTTCTAAACAAGTCACTACGGTGAACAAGTTTGTATCGTTAACTGATGCTAAAGTCCTTCTTGTAGAGAAGTTGCTGTGGACAGGATTGAAAAAACTGTAAATGTAGATCCAAAAACACTAAATTTTCATAGTCTACCTTAGAGATTTGATGACCACAAAATAAAGACTCTATGCATGTTTCTGTTATATGTTTGATCTGTTCCCAGTTACCAAAATGCACTTGGGCCTGTTTTGTGAAGCTTATTAAACATTACATCTAAATCTTCTACTATAAGTATAAGTGCATGTTTTGTCCTATACCATACTTTTATAATAAATATAGCATAATAATAATAATAATAATAATAATAATAATAATAATAATAATAATATTAATAATAATAATAATAATAGTCATTATTATTATTATTATTATTTATGTTGTACAGTAGATAATTTTTTACAAATTGTGATTTAAAGTGCAGCTAACAAATTATTAGATACTA
Organism: Silurus meridionalis; assembly: GCF_014805685.1. NCBI lineage: Eukaryota > Metazoa > Chordata > Actinopteri > Siluriformes > Siluridae > Silurus > Silurus meridionalis. The sequence goes on from NC_060888.1 coordinate 14,089,574, forward strand.
CCTGGGAATTAAGTTAATTTTATGTTAATCATCTGATGAAATATGCAGAGTCATTTGCAGAAGTGGCCCAGATTTTGGAGCCAGATCTGGGCGAGTTACATTAAACAGTATTCGGCTTTACAACCATAATAAAAATACCTGTGCCATCGCGAGCTACAAGCCCAAATCATACATGGCAATACTGTATCTGAGCCCAAGGTGCTGTGGGATTAATTAGCTCAGGACGAATACTGCATGCTAACTAGGTTGATGGATTTGTACCCATGTATTGTAAAAGTCATGTGTCGACCCTGATCACCGACCCAAAAGTCAGCTAATCCTCTTGGTCATTATTAAGCACGGATTTTTCTGACACAGACATGAAATTAGATATAAAATAAGATAAAATAAAAGTTTATTGCTAGCCTTTTATACAGCATGATCAGGTTGCATTTAACTTGAATAAATTAGGATTCATTTTATTCGTCAGATGACTCTGATCTGATCTGAGCTGATTCATCTGACAGATGGCCTGGCCACATTCTCACTGATGATTGGTGGACATAATCTTCCATCTCTAGCCACGCGTTCTCATCCTGTGGTTACTGAAACAACTGCTAAACAACTTACTAATGTTTATTACAGTATAAACACAACAATATACATTCTTAAACTTATCTTGTGCTGCGAAAAGCTTTAACCAATCAACTTTTCATCCCAGCTAATTTATGTTTGATTTAATTCATTTGTTATGGTTTACATCAATGACTTCCTAAAACAATTTACAATTCAAATCCTGCTGTTGAATTGGAAAAAGGAAATATAACAAAACAATTCATCTGAAATTGCATTGAAAAATAAAAGAATTCATTATAACATGCTATTGGTATAACTGCAGATCTCTGGTGTTGTGGCCAATTATTATCAATAGCAACAAATTCAATAAAAAAGTTCAAATACCAGGTAAAAGAAACTATGTTCAGGATCAAAAGAAGATTTTATTAAGCAGAAATACATGATGTCTGTCACTGCAAAAAATATATATTTCATAAATGACAGAAACACAATGCAAAAGGTTGTTGACAGGCTGTAGTGTTGTTGCGGATCTCTATCAGGAAGTCTTTGAGTTCAAGAAGGTCGTCCTACAAATGCATATCTAAGTAGTAGGGAAACTATAAACCCGATTTCAGGTTACATTTGTGTTAGTGTTTTTTTTTGCCCCAGCTCTCACACCGGAGCACACACATGCTGAGAGACGGACAAGATCCGATCGCAAAGCAGGAAAAAGGGAGCCGCTAAAAAGGGCCGTTGTCGCTTTAAGGAAATGCACTTGCAGCCATTTTCTGCTCTTTGTGTGGGGCGGATTAGCGGACAGCCACCGAGACGAGAGCATCAGTTGTCGGATACAGAACGAAGCGCGTCGTCTTTTTATCCACAACACACTGCGCTCATCCGTCCGATCGTGTATTGTGCGGACATGCGATTTGCAGGTATGATGATCTGATTTATGGCAGCGTTTTGTGTATTTATTTATTTTTGCCAGAAGATGAGGCAGGGATGTGGGATCTGGAACAAGACAGCGATGATGGCAGCAACCTGCTAGTGGTGGTGTAACGCTGCTCTCCATAACGTCACTCAGCTGCTTCCCTGCCTGAAAAATCAGCCGTTAAGACTGTGATCATTACCGATGGTTTCGATAAACCAGCTAGTTTATGAACTCGTGTTATTTGAGAAAGCATGAGATTATAAGATTGAGTTAGGAAATAGAGCATCAATTGGAGTGGCCCGGTGTTTAATACTGATAGCATCCTTCCCCCCTTCATGGGTGGGGTGAGGGAAGGACTGGCGTTCGAGCCCTGCTTCTCAAACACATCTCCTTATACCAGTGTCGATTTTTATTTATTTATTTTTTATTTGTTTTCCCCCCATATCTTCTGCCTTTTAAAAAAAAAAAAAATCTAATAATGGTTGTTTAAATGTCTTATGTCACACTTCGGGGTTGTCAGTGTGAATAGGTTGCTATACGGATGCTAAGAGCTGCTAGCTTATATTCAGCATTTAGGCGTCATTCAGATATTGATTGACGGTCCTGCAGGATAAAATATAAAATATAAAGTTTTATATATAGATAATTGACATTGGGAATTATTTAGCATTTCTGGAGCATGTTCCTTGTTATTAGACGTATTTTTAAGTTCCTGGTTCATGTTCTGTGTGATCTAGTAAATAGCAGTTTGGTAATGGCTGACAGTGGTTTATATAAAATAGCAATATAATGGGAAATAATATAATAATATTTGTAAGTAGTAAGTATTTGTAATATTAGTAAGTTTATCATTTAATACTATATATTGAGAACCCATAGGACAGAGGCCCTTCTCAAGCTGATGAGAAAGAAATGATGTTAGTTAGTAACTGGTTATCGTCTGTTTGACCACACTGTAAACAAGCAATATGAAAAGGCAGGTAGTTAGACATCTTTGACTGTATGTTGTTCCTTGAGAGATTCCTGGGAATTTCTTCAATATCTTTCTCATATCAGTTGTATCCTTCCATCCACAGTTGGTCTCTTTTTGGATCTACAGTCTGGAAATGATTGAAATTCATTCAATTAAATACATTCCAGTCTCTTACCTTTAGCCAGTAATATAAGAATTTTCCTTTCGAAACCAGAACAAAGTACCACATTAGTCAATACTACTGTACCTACAAAGTAATTGATACTATATTAAAAAACAGCTGATACTTTGGTCAATACTACCTAGTATTGGTATAGAAATGAAATTGATACTTTGGTCAAAAAATGTAAATGAATATTTGTTGAGGGGATATTTGTTGACACAGACAGTAGCCATACCTGTTGTCTAAATTAGCATAAAGATATTATTTTCACCTTTTTATAAACGAAAAGCACACTGAGTTTACTAAAATGAATGCATACAGAAACATGTCAAGTCTAAATTGTTCTGATATCAAGTTTTACAGATACATATCACTTAGCAGTTGTGGACTGAGGAAGCAGGGTTCTGCAATCTGATGAAGTTCTCCCTAAGAACAAAGACAAAATGGTACAGTTGAAGTCCAACAATAGGACATTAAACTAAACCAAAAAACTTAAAACAATAGCAGCATGAAAGACGCAGGATATTAAGGGAGGCACTTGTGTCATGTGCATGAATCAAAAATTAGTGTCAATGGATTAGGTTGTGGCGTTTTGTGAGTTCAATGGGTTTACAATTTATATGTTTAATATTCTTTAATATTGAGCGTGTTTGTCAGTTTTGAAGAAAGAAATCCAGTATCACCAGCTTAATAATTCGCTTTTTTTAGAAAAGCAGTTCATGTGTGAAATCTATACTCCTTTTGCTTTCTGATTTTAGTGTGTGTTTGATGCCCGTCTGGTCTACAGCTTGCTTGCTTTAGAGTGCACATGCTGCCGGAGCTCCTAAGTTTACCGCAGCCATCTAAATTACATTAACAGTGAGGTACAATGAGAAAACCATTGCATAGTTGAGTGCATAGAGTGTCTGTTAAAAATGGCTACCCTTGTCATCTAATGTTCAGAGGGTGCCATACTGGAGAACAAATTTGTATATAACTGTCAGCAGTACTCTGGTTTTATTAAGTCTACATAATATCAATCAGTATAGGCTATGTAAAGTGTCAGTAGACTTTAAATAAAGGTCAGTCAATCCAAAAAATCTAAGGAACTTTAAATGTATCCCAAAGTGCAGTCTCCGAAACCACCAAACACATGAAGAAACAGGTTCTCATGAGGACACTCCCATGAATATAGGATGAAGAGCTACCTCTGCTGCAGAGGATACGTTTATTAGAATTACCAGATTCAGAAACCTTCGATTTACATAGATGCTTCTCTGAATCCGAGTGTCAGACATATTTCAACATCCACTGTTTAGTGGAAACTGTGTGAGTCAGGCCTATGTGGTCGGATTGTGGCAAAGAAACCATTACTTTGAAAGAAAAACAAGCAGAAGAGACTTGCTTGGCATTAGATCAGTGGAAAACTGTCCTTTGGTCTGATGAGTCCAAATTAGAAATTTGCGTTTCTAACTGCCATGTCTTTGTTAGATGTATAGCGGGTGAACGGAGGGTTCCTGAATGTGCAGTTCATTCTGTGAAGCATGGCGGAGGAGGTGTGATGGTGTGGGGGTGCTTTGCTGGTAACGCTGTTGGTGATTTAGTAACAATTGAGGAAACATGGCTACCACAAGACTTTGCACAGCATGGCTACCACAGCATTTTGCAGTGACATGCCATCCCATCTCGTTTGCACTATAATTATTTGAAGAGGACAATGACCCCAAATCATACAAAAGGTATTTGTTCAAGAAGGAGAGTGATTGAGCGCTGCATCAGATGACCAGGCCACCATAATCACCCTATCTAAATCCAGTTGAGATGGTTTGGAATAAGTTAGACAAAGGGTGAAGAAAAAGATGCCAACATGCACTAAACACCTCTCAGATCTCCTCAAGAATGTTGAAAAAACCATTCCAGGTGACTACCTCATGAGGAGACCGACAGAATACCAAGAGTGTGCAAAGCTGTCATTCAAGCAAAATGTGGCAACTTGTAAGAATCGAAAATATAAAACATAATATGGGTTATTTAACATGTTCTTATTTACTACATAATTCCTTACATAGTTGTTTAACGGTTTGGATACACGGTTTGGATGCACGGTTTGGATGTATTGATGTACAATGTTATACAATGTACATTATTAAAGAAAACATCTGTGAAGAAAACCACTGTGTCCAAACTTTTGACTGATGCTGTATATATGTATAAATATATAGTATATACTGTACACAGTACTGTGTATGTATGTATAAATATACAGTATATACACAGTACTGTGCAAAAGGCTAAGGCCACAACCAGCTTTTTTATTTAACAAAGGTTTAGACTCTGTAGAGGCCAGTCTATAACTGTCAAAGTTTTATCATCTGTTTTTTTCTTCAAATATGAATTTACTGCATTATCACTGTGCTTGAGATCATTATCATACTAAAAAATTAAACCATTCCCAATCAAGTGTTTTTCTGAAGGAATTGCATAATGAGTTAAAACCTGTCTGTACTTTTCAGCATTCATGATCCCATCAATTTGGACAACATTGCTTCATAAAGCATGCGTATGTAATACTCAAGCATGTCTCACACAAACCTGGTGTTATAGACGTATTTCAGAGCAGTCATTTTCACGCGAAATATTAGCAGTCACAATGAATACTTGCCACTTTAGCCTATATGGGCTGTTTTTTTCTGTATTTTAATACTTAATACACATTTTCCTGTATTTTCTAGTTGTATTCTACTCAAGAGAATAAATCATGTTTGATCCCTTAATGGAAAATCATATTGGGACACATGCAGTATTAATGCTGTATCATGTTGACATGATTCTTTTCCTTATTTTATTAATAGAGATAATAAATTTAATAAAATTAAGGACTCACATTTATACATTTTGTTTAAGAGGTGACTCACTGACTCCATGCGGCCTACCAGGTGTCTGCAGGCCCCATATTGAATACCACTGATGTATAAATACTGAGTAGGATCAAAATCTGCCCACTTTCCCAGGCAAGAACCTACACCTGTATATATACAGTCAACCCCTGATAATTCAGATGTTCGGAACTCGCGGGGGTCTTAGAACGGAACCAATGTGTGTGTGTGTGTGTGTGTGTGTGTGTGTGTGCGTGTGTGTGTATATATATATTTATAGTAAAATTCTGATTGGCGGAAACCAAGTTTGCTTAGTCTCTGCCTCTTATTAAACTTGAAAACATACACAACAATGCTAGAGGTATAAAAAAGAAACTAGAGTTAGTGCAGTCACTGTGCCTACTCACTCTGTGTATATATATATATACACACACACACACACACACACACACACACACACACACACACACACTATATATATATATATATATATATATATATATATATATATATATATATATATATATATATATATATACACAGTGGAACCCGGTTATGTCGATGTCCTAGGGGGTTGCCAAAAAGCATCGAGATAACCGATGATCGAGATAAACAAAAAGCAATATGGCGGCAATATATTAATGTGCTTGAAATTTCTTTGTGTACATGATGTGCGTTAATAAATGAGAATGTGCATGCACGTGTTTTTGGAGGGGTTTTTTACACAACAGCGTTGCTGCGATTTGTTTGATGAAGGCATGCTATAAAAATGTACATACAGTTCATGTTTGTTAACTGTCAGGAATCCACCTGCCACGCCCCCTTCAGCATGTCAGGTGCTTTCTCGGCCGCTTTCTCTGAAGCTCCCGGCTTCAATCGCGCACATATGGTGCTTGTTTAGCATCATCACCAGCTCCTATTTAAACTTCCACACTCTCACTGTCCGTTATTGTTGGTATATGTTGGTTCACGGCGGTCGTTGTTATCGCGCATGCGTATCCCGGTACGTGCCTTCCCACCGGCACTCTCTCAACGGCTGCTCTTTTCTTCCCAAAGCCCATCGCGGATTCCCCCGATCCTGCCGTTGTTCATTCTATGCTTTTGCTGCTCATCCCATGTTCCGCGCTGCGCTCCTACCAAGCGCGGCTTTCGCCTCCCGTTCATCGCATAACATTTAACAACAAAAGGCATATGTGCACTAACTAACAGCAGAGATTCACCAGTAGGCTAGATCTCTATTACACAGTAGAAGGACAGTTTTCGGACAAAGAAAATTGGCAACTGTAAACTCTTAAAAAGGCAAAGAAGCATTAGTCAGCTGACACTGGTCTTAGTGTCATCACACCCAGTTTCTCCGTCTGTAATATCTGATTATATGTAACTGCATAGAGCTTATCCTGTATGGGATATTTTGCCGATCCTTTTTTAAAGCATCTACACATTAAACCAATTAATATATTACGTACTTTTTATTCACCTTCAACAGTTAAGCATTTTAGAGAATGTAGAGAATGAGCTTATTATAGAAGTAAAATTTCGCTTTTATTTGATATAAAAATTTATTTTTACTCATTTTTATTCTCTTCATGGCACAATTTTCGTACATTTTAGCTGAACCTCGCATTCACGATATGAAAAAGCATTCTTTCAGATGAGTGGCTTTGTGCATGCATCAGGAAACTCCACCTTCTCTGAATGCTCATGACACAACACGTTTAACTGACACTGTCTTTCACAAGCATTTTTTTGGTTTATTTACGCTTCTAATTTGGGCCAGCTCAGTCTATCCTCTTATGACATGCTTATGAAGGTCATGACATGTAAACAGGAAGTCATGAAGTGAGTGTGTTAAAGAGCTTGATTAATATACTGTAGATAGATACATGCATTTTATTTAATGAAAGCTATTTGAGAATTATAAACTGTATTATTAAAATTAGAATATCTATAAAAATGGTGTTTGTTATTTGTAATTGAATTGGTAATTGGTTTTAATTTGCTCTCACACTATCTTAGAAAGAGAGGCACAATAGTTCAGCATGGTTATTAAGATTTCCTTTAGCCAGATTAAGTTGAACTCAGTAAATCAGATCTGAACACTAGGCTCTATGATTTCTCAGACTAGTTGTATGGCACACTTGGATTTCATGTTTCTCTATCTTGCATCTTTGGTTCCTACCTAGTACCTATGTACTGCATGACTCTATTATTTAGCATATCCTGTTATATACAACTTCTAAATAAGTAGATCAGAAAGATCAGTGGTGTCTCTGGAGAGTGTTTGTATGTGAAACAGTTAGCTTGTGCTGCTAATAGCTAATCCAAACTCTTGTACAACTTGATTTTTCGTGGGTTTTTATTTTCCATTTTATCAAATTATTGCAATTTATTTAAAGTATATTTGAAAGACAAATAATATGTATTAAAAATATAATAGATAAATAAATCAGTTATGCTATGAAATCCTCCATGCATGTTGCTGTTATGTATATTGATATACATTGAACCACCATTATTATTATTATTATTATTATTATTATTATGAATAATAATATTGATCAATATGCATATGCAGAAACTACAGCAAAGCTTATAGGAGAGGTGTGTAGGTACATGATGAATGTGACAACTCCTGGGAGAAAAAAAAAGTAAAAAGACCATTTGCATTGTATATGATTTTTAATTAAATCTAGTTGTTTGCTCAAACTATAACTGCACAATTTGCAAGGTTGGTGTACATAGTATGCAAAAGGAAAAACCGAGATTGGCGGTATTATTTATCCGTTATTTGAAAATAAAATTCTGTAAAGCTGAAAAGCAGTTCAAATAGAAATTCAGCAAAGTTAAACATTTTTAATCATCTTTGTGCAGCTGTTTTAACGTCATAAAAAATGTGCGATATTTGAGAAAAAATAGTTTTTACACCAAATCTATAATGATATCAATATTTTATTGTTGAACTTATATTCGAAACTACATACTATATCACTGTTGTTTTAGGGGTGGTTACAGTGGATCAGAGATCTGCATATTTGGTTTTGTTTCCTGACAGAAAAGTGTGGACAAGGATCAAGCTCATCTTTAAGATTAACGAGAAGCAGTGGCTCAGCATATGAAAGGATTAAAGTGTACAGAAATGCAGTAAAAATACAATTCAGTTCTGGTTAAAAACAAATAGTTGATTTCCTATTAGTATTTTACAAGCAGGGTTGCCAGGTCATGTTTATAACATCCAATTGGAGCTATACAGTGTGATTCAGAAATGTACACACCTGGGAACTTGATTTTCTGACACGTTAGAGTAATTTGTATCTACTTCTTTATATAGGCAAATATTCTGGGCTTGTTTTAAGTACAGGTGCAGTCTTTGAGTTGTCGTCATTTGCTGGAGCATGGCAACCGTATGATCCAGCAAATAAGACCAAGATCAAGATCAAGGTTTCTTCCTCATAACATTTAAGGGGCCATGGCTTGCTCATTACAGATAAATACACATCGTTCACCTTAACTCTTCTGTTAAGCTGCCTTGAGATAATGTCCGTTGTAAAAAGCGCTATAGAAATAAACTTGACTTGACAATGTTCAGCTCATCCTCAACTATGCCTTGTATGTTTTTATACTTTGTTTTAATAATGTTTCTGGAAATAGTTCAGTCCAATACACCTGAATACACTTTGAAATAGGTGCAAATGATAGCCATTGTATATAATTCTCTGAGTGAGAAATTCTCACAGCTGACTGAAGCTAAAATCGTGCTGAAGATGCCAGGATTGACACCTCACGCTGGTTTAATTCAGCCCTTTAGTGTGGTGCGAATAATATCCCTGAGGCCTTTGAATAGAGTACAGTGAAGAAAAGATGCCACAATCACTTTTCAGTCTTATTGTTCTCTGTATTAGTTTTGTAAATTAAACCTGCTACATGCTTACAGAAGCAGTGAGTCACATGATGTCTGCCTTGACTTACTGTGTTACCATAACACTGGTCTGGTGGGACGAGTCATTCGATTACTTACCTTAAGATTAATCTCCGAACAAAATAAAGAATTGAAACCTTTTATTTGGTTTAAGTATACAGCTGCAACGTGGAAGTGGTCAGATAAACCACACACATTTTTCTCAACTGTGAGGTATATATATGATCTGAAAAGTACAAAAATAAATAGATATAGAGAGTATTTGATGTTTAGATAAAAATTGATATTTTATTAGATACATTTTATTTAGAACATATGAATCATTACACTGAGTCATTCGTTACTGTATCAAAAGTTAAGGCTTTGGGTTACTGATCAGAAGGTTGGGGGTTCAGGTTAATAGACTGCCAATGTAGCACTGTTGCACCCTTGAGCAAGATTTTTAACCCTCTTTGTTGCTGTATAAGAAAAATAACTTATACTGTGTTCTACATAAAAAGAATAAAATGGTAACCAGATATAGAGAAGTAGAATCAAGACAAGTTTAATATATATTGCTCATATTCTGCTTACAGAAATTTGTGAAAGAACACGTCAACACTTTTTTTCTGTTTTTTTCTAAAACAATTGGTCACTTTTGTATGTCATAAGTTCCCCTCCCTAACTTCCTTTTTCCAGTATTCTAAATAAGCATGTCATTGTCTTGTCTGAAATAGCATCTCAGTTCAGTTGTGTTTACACAGGTCATTTCATTTTGCAGAAGAGATAACATTATGTCGACGTAGATGTCAAGAGATAACGTTACCCATGTGGCAGCATTGATCAGTTGCACTTAGTCCCATAGCAAAAGTGAAAATCAGCATTCATGTGAAACAGGTGGCATGTTAAAGATTCACTTTTATAATTTGTATATTTCCTTTTGTTGTTTTAAAGTGTCTAGGCCTGTTTTAAACTGATCAAAATGATCGGAACAGGAATATTTTTTTCCCCCCAAGATGCAGGCTATACACAGAAGACGTGACGTTATTTTACTGTGACCGAATGGACAGTTTCTGGTGACTGTGAAATATGACTTTTATAATTTTTTCCTTTTAAGTAAATATCAAAAATGGTTGAGGTGAAAACCACATGCATAGATTGTCACACACTGTCAACAAAATACAGCTTTGAATAGTGTAATTGGTGCATAAACATGATTTACATGTTTCATACCATGCATATAACTTGTGGGACACCTATTGGCCAGAAGGTACTATATCGTAGGGATGTTATATAGTAGGGATGTAACGGTACAAGTATTTGTACCGAAATGTTTTTGTACAGGGCTTTCAGCAATCCTTTTTTACTTGCGTAACTTAGTTAAAAAAACTGTTTTAATTATTATTATTACACTTGAATATTGTCATTTAATTGCACTCAATAATTTGATCATTTTGATGAAAAGGAACAGAAAGGATATTGTTTATATAGTACATTATTTAAGAGTAAAATATCTGTCTATATAATTTTTTATGCTTTAAAATACTTACCGTAATTTCCGGACTATTAAGCGCACCCAATTATAAGCCACACCCACTGAGTTTTACAAAGATTTTTATTTTGAACATAAATAAGCCGCAGGTGTCTACACTAAAACTAATGAACTTTACACAGGCTTTAACGAAAGACAGTGTCTGTTACACGGCTTGTATCTAAACAGTAGCCTACCAAGAAAGTCATTGTTCACTGACTTCCTCCTTCCTTTCACAACAATTTCTCTTGAGTGTTTATCTTTTGGCATCGTTGTGCGTTTAAAAATCACCATCGGCGTGACGAATGATTCGCATTTCCTGTTGACAGTCCGAGTAAGCGGCAGGTCAAACCTCAGAGGAACATCATCCATATTTATTAAGTGGTGCGGCCCGATTCAGTGGGAGCGCATCTGATTTAATATAAAGAGTTTCATTGGTTCACCTGAACCTGTTCGACAATTTCATTGGTCTAATGTTATGGGGCTCAGTTTTTTGGCTTAAAGTTTGTGAAACCCAGGGTAACCCTAATACTTAACATAATCACAGTAATTGAGTGCTTCACCTTTCTAAATGCTGAAAATAAATACTAAGAACCTATAAGTAAGTAGGTATACAGACAAGCCAGCACAATATAAAACCAGTCGTTACTTAGTTTGATTGACTCAACAAATAAAGAATGATGCAACATTCAGGTCAAACATTCGACTTCACCACCAATCTACAAGTCACTTCTCTCTGTCTTGAGCCCAGTTAATCTCAGACTTCACTGTGCTTATACTTATCTGAATAGGCTTCCTGTTTACCCTAAAATTTTAATCATGAACACTTCTTTTTCCCTTGTGTTCTTCGTAAGGCTTTCTCATTATTTACAAACTGCGCTTCACTTTGTATTTGTCTTTTAGTTTTCAACCATTTGCTTTCTCCATGTTTGTCATACGGTTTCTCATTTTGCTCCGCTTGCCCGATCTCAAACAAAGGCAATCATCAGACGCACATCTACCAGCTTGAAAATCAAGACAAATACATTCCAACGCAGTATGTTTCATGGTGAATGTATGATGATTAAGGCTTGAAGTTACTGGATACTGGAGGCTTATGATCTTAATTTAGATTTAGTTGTGACAATTTTAACTATAGGCGAGAGCCTAAGGGTGTTTTCACACCTAGTTCGTTTGAGCCCTCCAAACGCTCTCGGAGCGGTTCAGTGTGTATATGTGAACAAACCAAGTGATCTCAGACCTTAAAGGACCCAGAGCGAATCAGACTCAGACCACCTCTGGAGGTGGTCTGAGTACGGTTCGTTTGTGGGTCCGTTTGTGGTTGGATTTGTTTGTGACATGTGAAAGCAATGTGGTCCCGGTCCGCTTTGCATTTCGTTTCGCCAAATGTCCCTGGAGGCTTGCCATACCTGCAGCCGTGTTCCATCACTGCTGAAACACAAAACTTTTTGACATGGCAGGTCGCGGAGTCGTGTGGTCTTATGAAGAGAGCTGTGCACTTATTAATATTTGTAAAGAGGATGGCATTAAACGCCAACTATTCACAATACATAAAAACATAAAAGTATTTCTTCTGTTTTCTCAAAAACTGAAGGAAAGGGGCTACAACAGAACAGCACCACAATGTCACGTACAAGTGAAAAAACTACGACAGAAGTACATAAACACACGTGATAAAATTTCACACAATTCTGGGTTCTGAGTTCTTATGAGGTTGAGGTGTGAACACGAAAGGGTCTGAGATCACTTCAATACTGAAGAGGACCAAAAAGAGAACTGGGTTCTCTTTTGAGTCTTTTTTATTGTGAACACGAAAGGGACTGAGTTCACATTTGCTTAGATCACTTTCTGGTTCACTTTAAGTGAACTGGGTTTGGTTCTTTTAAAACGAACTAGGTGTGAAAACACCCTAAGGCTTTCGAAGGCCTGTAAACTTCCTTTTAGTATAAACTAATATCCCTTGGACTCATAAAGTATAAAATTAGTGCACGCACACACAAACACACACACACACACACACACACACACACACACACACACACACACACACGCTATGTGGTTAAGAGTGCACTCTTTCACATATTTATAAATGCAAACTTCTCCTTAATACTCCATATTTGTTCTCAGCAGCAGACAAAACATTTATAGAAAAGTAAAATGTCCGTTTCACACACACTTCACGCAGAATATTGTTGTGCAACTGTTACTGCTTGTGTCCAGTCACTATTCAAACATTAAGCACCTGCACTGTAAAACAGAACAATGGGCAATACAACAAACATGGAAATGTCTAGTATAATATATGAGCTATCCTTTTAATGATGACCCTAATGAACACACTGTTTCTCTTGTAGTTCTATGTATTTATTTATTTGGTTGGTTATCTGCTTATTTATTATCTAATTTTCTATTAGCATCTTATTTACACTGTTAGATGAGTGTCGAGATATTGTGCAGGCTATGATTGATATAATGAGATTAAACAAATCTTTCTTTGATTTTTCTAAGCAGATTTGTGGCATATAGTAGAAGGTCATTAGACTTGCTTTTTTGTCTCATTGCATATATGGAAGTCTTTTTCAAGAGCTTATTATTGTATATAGTGCCCTATTTGTACAAACGTATCATGGCCAAGCACCCAGAGCCAGACAGTCACAGAATTATTGCCTAACCAGTCACTGGCATGCAGAGCAATGGATTTGACCCTGGACAGTGGTGTAACTCTGGATGTAGGAGAAAAAGGTCTAGATGAACCAATAATGCTACTGCTATGTGCTGCGGTGTTGTTTATTGCTATATTGACCTGTGATCATGAGTGAAAAAAAATAATAGTGGTTAGCGCACTTAACCACAAGCTTACACACACATTCAGGGTGTTGTCCTGATGTTTTAGTGATAGTACCTAAATGCTTTGCTGTGATACACAGTCGCATCCGGTTTTTCGCATTTTCTAGTGCTTTATTGGCAAAATATGTAGAAAAAAAACCCCATATCCATCAACACTTACTATTTTGCGAATTTGCTGTCAGATTTGTTGCCCATTACATGTAAAGTGTTAGAAGTAACATCATCTTTCTCGGAAGATGACGTATGCCAAATTTGGCTCATGCGAGGTTTCGTTTTTAGAAACCTGTTCTGTGTGCACATTGCCTGACCTCTGCCTGTGCGTTGACCACAATCTCTGCCTTATGATTTGGATTTATCTGCCCTGTGAATTAAAGAACTTTTATCTGCACTTTACTTTCACTCCTGTGCTTATAGTTTTGTGGGAATGCCATAGACACCCTATTCAAAAGAAGCAGAAAAGGTATAACAATCAGTTGCTTATGCACCTTGGCCCCTATAATAATAAAAAATATTAATACAATCAAACCAAAAGCAGTCCATGTACTTTCTTAAAATTTTTTTTTTACTGTATTAGGCATGTTAACTAGGCTACAGTTTGTGCACAAATATACTTCCATCTTATTAGATCATCTACTAATTAGGTCATGTCCCAAATATAATAAAAGTTTGTAAGAAGGACTTGTTTTAGTAAAAAAAATGTCCCTCTGTGTTTTCAGGCTGAGCTGCTTTGTGAGTGAACGAGAGCAGCCATGACGACCCATGTAACTTTGGAGGATGCGCTGTCCAACGTGGACCTGCTGGAGGAGCTGCCACTCCCCGACCAGCAGCCATGCATCGAGCCGCCACCCTCCTCTATTATGTACCAGGTATACCTGCTTTAGGGCTGACTGCACACTAGATCGCTTCCATGCAGAAATAATATAAGATATTAAGGTTGATCAACAATGACATTTTTACAGTTTCAGTAAACATTGATGCTATACACTAGTATCAGCAATTTAAAGTAGAGTCTGCAAGGAGTGTGTTTGTGGATTTAGAGAAAGCTTACGACAGGGAGGGCAGTGAAGTGGTGTGGTTGCAGGGAGAAGAGGTGGAGAAGGTGGAGGAGTTCAGGTACCTGGGGTCAAAAGTGCAAAGTAATGGAGAGTGTGTTAGAGAAGTGAAGAAAAGACTGCAGGCAGGGTGGAGTGGGTGGAGAAGAGTGATAGCAAAGTTGTGATTTGTGATAGAAGAGTATCTGCAAGAGTGAAGGGGAAAGTTTATAGGACTGTGGTGAGACCTGCAATGTTGTATGGTTTAGAGACAGTGGCATTGAGTAAAAGACAGGAGGTGGAGCTGGAGGTAGCAGAGTTAAAGATGTTGAGATTTTCATTGGGAGTGACGACAATGGACAGGATTAGAAACGAGTTTATTAGAGGGACAGTGCATGTAGGACGTTTTGGAGACAAGGTGAGGGAGGAGCGATTGAGATGGTTTGGACATGTACAGAGGAGGGACATGGGTACATCGGTAGGAGAATGCTGAGTATGGAGCCTCCAGGAAGGAGGAAAAGAGGAAGGTCAAGGAGGAGGTTTATGGATGTGTTGAAGGATGACATGCAGATCGTTGGTTTGAAAGAGGCAGATGTAGAGGACAGAGTAGTATGGAGACGGATGATCCGCTCCGATCCGTTAAGGAAAAACATAATTAATAATCAGCAATTTTGTAAATCAAAACAGTTTGTGGATCATGCAAGCGAACAGCCAGCACAGCCAGGCAAATCCTATACAAATACAACACTGGAGAATTTGCACACACCTCACCTGTCAGTGAGGTAAAAAAAAAAAAAAAGGGTGTGTCTCTATTGGCCTGGTAGGATGATTTCAGGTTTCTTTTTCATGTTGAAGGAAGGATCACTACACTATGTAGTGTGTGTTGTGAAAGTGAGTACTGAGTGTCTAACTGGGTGTGTGTATGTATATACTGTATATCTTCACAGGAGACAATACTATATAAATGAAACTTGGATATATTAGTCAATGTACAGCTTGTATAGCAATATAGATTTACTGTCCTTTAAAAACAACTCAACATACAGCTATTGTTGTCTACTAGCTGGCAACAAAAGTGGGTAACACCCTAAGTGATAACAGCTGTATGTCATCTAACCATTCAAAGCCACATGTCCTATTCATCATGTTTATGTTTTTGTCTGCTTGACAGGACCATACATATTGATGTATATTGTATTAGAGCAGTTAAAATGTGGTGCTTTGAGTACAATTCTCTAATACTGACCACTGGATGTTCAACATGGCACCTCATGGCAGAGAACTCTCTGAGAATTTGAGAATTAAAATTGTTGCTCTTCACAAAGATGGCCTAGGCTTTAAGATCAGGAACACCCTGAAAATGCAGCTTTGTTGAGCTGCACAATCACTAGATCTAACCTCTATTAAACATCTTTGGGGATCAGGTGAAAATGTCTGCATGCAGCAAGTCTTTGCAGCTGTTTAGATTTTAGTAATGTAGTCATTCCTGTATATTACAGTTTTTCTGCATAGTAGATCAAATATCTTGTAGAATCTACCCCAGGATAGCACATATAGGAGGCAGAACACACCACTTGATGAAAGTTTAATGATATTCAAAATTAAAATTGTATTCCTTTAATTCCACACTGTAATGTTTTATTCCACAGATTAGCAGCATCATAAATGCTCCCATATGCCACGTCTTGAAGATTTGCCCCAATCTAGCATTTCCTGCTTGGATGTGATATATGTTTGTGTACCTGGTTTATGTTTACACCTGTATATATTAACGAACGCTTATGTCTTTTTAACCAGGCAAACTTTGATACCAACTTTGAGGACAGAAATGCTTTTGTGACCGGTATCGCCCGATATATTGAACAGGCCACCGTCCATTCCAGCATGGTGAGTAGAGAGCAGCGTTTTTCTGTCCCACCACGTCATTGAACGCACTTCATGTGACCATGGCAGCTGCATGATGAAAAGCTAAGCATCTGATGCACACACAAAGCTGCTTTCATTAATTGTCACTGGAGGCTTTACTCAATTGTGAATGTGAGCTGAATTGTATACCCATTCATTCTCCACTCAAATAATAAAAAGCATTCTGATACATGCAGGAATTGTGGGTAACATTAATACATATATTACACTGATCTGCACTGTAACTCTCAGTGCTGAGCAGGTGATTTTGTATTTTTTATTCCTTCTTTGACCAATGTAAATGTTACAGCTTTAAAATATAAAAAATATTGTAATGTGATATATTTAATTTATACCACAGCACTGTTGAGTCGCTCAATGTTGAGCAAATAATATGTATTTTTTGGTGTGAAATGGCAAAATTGATATGGTGAATTTTCTGTAGGAAAAAGTCTTGAGTGATCTGTACTGGTCAGGAATTTTTTATTTGTGTTTTAAACGTGTGACTTGGTTAGTTAAAGGCATGCTGTTCATAAACAATATAATAAAAAGTAAATTAATAAAAAAAATAATGGAATTATTGAAAAATTATTATTGAAAAATATTTTTTTTAAAAATCAAGTTTGTGGTGGAATCACTACACTGGCATCGATTATTTTTGAGTTTTATTCCTCAATTCACTCAACCTAGTTGAAGTTTTCTCACATATTCTTGACTCCTCTTCATCTGCCTCTTTCAAACCAACTACCTGCATGTTTTCCTTTAGCACATCCATTAACCTCCTCTTTGGCCCTCCTCTTTTCTTCTTCCTGGCGGCTCCATCCTCAGCATTCTTCTACCGATGTACCCCATGTCCCTCCTCTGCACATGTCCAAACCATCTCAATCGGGCTTCTCTTACTTTGTTCCCCAAAACGTCCTACATGTGCTGTCCCTCTAATTAACTTGTTTCTAATCCTGTCCATCCTCGTCACTCCCAATTGAAATCTCAGCATCTTTAGCTCTGCTACCTCCAGCTCCATCTCCTGTCTTTTAGTCAATGCCACTATCTCTAAATCATACTACATATCAGGTCTCACCACAGTCCTATAAACTTTCTCTTTTACTCTTGCAGATAGTCTTCTATCACGAATCAGTCCTGCCACTCTTCTCCACCCACTCCACCCTGCCTGCACTCTTGTCTTAACTTCTCTAACACACTCTCACTGTTAACCTCAGGCACCTAAACTCCTTCACCTTCACCACCTTTTCTCCCAGCAGCTGCACCACTCCACTGCCTTGCCTCTCTTTTATTCCTCTTCTCTCCAGCACGTACCTCCAACTCTCCAGACTCTTCTCAACCTGCTCCCTACTCTCACCACAAATCACAATATCCTCCGCAAATATCATAGTCCACGGAGACTCCTGTCTGACTTTGTCCATCAACCTGTCCATCAAAACTGCAAACAGGAAAGGGCTTAGAGCCAATCCTTGATGAAATCCAACCTCCACCCTAAACCAATCTGTCGTCCCTACTGCACACTTCACTGCTGTCACACTGTCCTCATACATGTCCTGGACCACCCTCACATACTTCTCTGACACACCTGACTTCCTCATACAATACCACAACTCCTCTCTCTGCACCCTGTTGTATGCTTTCTCTAAATCCGCAAACACACAATGCAACTCCTTCTGACCTTCTCTATACTCCATCAACATTCTCAAAGCAAATAATGCGTCTGTGGTGCTCATTCTCGACATGAAATCATACTGTTGCTCACAGATGGTCACCTCTTCTCTCAGCCTGGCTTTATGGTGTGACTGATCAACTTTATTCCCCTGTAGTTACTGCAGGTCTGCATATCTCCCATATTTTTACCCTTATACTATCCAGAATCTTATTTACCAATCTGGTTAAAAACTCCACTGCCATCTCTCTTAAGCACTTCTACTGGTATGTCATCTGGTCCTACCGACTTTCCACTCTTTATCCTCTTAATCGATGCCTTTACTTCCTCCTTACTAGTCCTATCCACTTCCTGCTTCACCATCTCCACATCATCCAACCCTCTTTCTTTCTCTCATATTCCTTATTCATCAGCTCCATCCTTTATTGCACTAACTTGCAGCACATCCTTCCCAGCTCGATCTTTCTGCCTGGCCAATAAATCCTTTTCTTCTTCTTTAGTGCCCAACCTCTCATACAGCTCTTCACATGCCTTTTCCTTGGCTTTTGCCACACCCCTTTTTTACTTGCTGCCGCATCTTCTTATACTTCTGCCTACTTTTCTCATCTCTGCCAATCCCAATTCTGTTTTGCCAACATCTTTTCCTTATGCTCTCCTGCACTTCCTCATTCCACCACCAGGTCTCTTTGTCCTTCTTTCTATTTCCACATGTCACACCAAGCACCTTTCTAGTTGCCTCCCTTATCAATTGTGCAGTAGTTGCCCAATTATCCCACACCTCTTCACCACCACAAACCCCTGTCTGACCTCTCCCTGTATCTCACACTACAGTCTTCCTCCTTCAGTTTCCACCATCTTATTCTTCTTTCATTCCATTCCTTCTCTTTTTCTTCACCTCCAAAACCATCCTACAGACGACCATCCGATGCTGTCTATCTACACTGTCCCCTGCCAACACATTACAGTCTCCAATCTCCTTCAGTTTACATCTCCTACATTGAACAAAGTCCACCTGTGTGCACCTTCCTCCACTCTTACACATCACCCTATGATCCTCCTTCTTCTAAAAATAAGTGTTCACCACTGCCATTTCCATCCTTTTACCAATATCTACCACCATCTGCCCTTCCACATTCCTCCCCTTAAGGCCATACCTACCCATCACCTCTGTTCTCTTCACCAACATGCCCACTGAATTCTGCCCCAATCACTAATCTTTCCTTCCTAGGTACACTCTCCACCACTTCATCTAACATTTCTTGCTAGATGATGAGTGGAAATCACCTTGCTTGTTCCAGTTTGCTCAAATCACTCCCTGGACGTATAGAGTGTGAAATGGCAAGGTTTTGTGGTTAAAGATATCAATATTGTCATTGTTGTGAGCAATATACATACAAACTGAACCCAAACGAACTTTCCGTTTCTCCGTAATTAAGTATCTTTCTGCCTGCCATTATATATAATGTAATCGAGTTGAGAACAGACTTTATGTAGATTAGGAATGTAGAACGCTATCATATGTGCTTTATTATTGGTACACAACATCAACCTGTTATAATCAGTAACTTTGTTTTCAGAATGAAATGCTGGAGGAGGGACATGAATACGCTGTCATGCTGTACACCTGGAGAAGCTGCTCGAGAGCCATTCCCCAGGTACAGATATGTGCCAGGCATCTAGAATCATACACATTTGATTTAACACTTGACATAGTTGTATTTCCTTTAACTGAATATCGCCACTCTTTCTCTTCCCCACAATTTCAGGAAAATGTGTTGTAATTTTCTGTAAGAGGAAGGTCACAGTTTCTCTTGACTGGTCAGCTCATGATCACAATTTTGTGCCAAGTGACCACTGCTGAGCTCCTGAGCAAGGCCTTTATCCCTTAACTGCTCATTTGTATAAAAAAATAGCAAATTAATAATAATAATAATAATTTGAATTAGGGCTGCAACTCACAATTATTTTGATAATTCATTAATCAGATCAAAGTATATTTTTTACAGTTGGATGTATATAACTATACTATATATAACTATACAATCCTTATTCAGGGTATTAGTATACTATCTTTAATTTGTACATTTTAAAGCTTACAAAAAAAACCCCCAGCATTTTAGTATAAAAGCTGAAACAATTTGTGTGAATCAACATTTATATTGTATTTTGCAGATGGCAAGTTGAAAACTATGCTTAAAATAAATCCATATAAAATATACAGGGTTTTTTGGTTGAAAAAAAATAAATCACGTTTGAAAACAGATAAGGCACTGTTGTAGTTGACAAATGCTATAAAAAGAGATTGGAAAGGAGAAACGCAGCAAGCTTACAGGCTTCATAAAAAAATTAAAAAATAAATATGCATTGGTGTATAAATACATAATCATTCGCTGAAAACCACAACAGTGACAAAAAATGTAATCGTTTACACATTATCAAATCAGAAAACAAATGAACAAATTAGAAAACACTAACAAATCTGAAAACAAAATAACAAATCCAAAAACAAATAAACAAATCCAAAAACAAAATAACAAATCTGCAAACACAACGACAATTTAGAATAACCAGGAAAAGTAGGTGTAGTTTGTGAATGGAACACTTACCGATCATTGGACGAGACACCTGTCATTCAAGATATACAGGAAGTACAACACAGCAGTTTCTTAGTTTTTTGGCCCATTCTTCTAATAAGATTTGCTACAGGTTGTTTGTGTTGGTTGGGTGATGCTTGTAGATTTAAATTTTCAAATATTGTCACAGATTCACAATAGGATTCAGATCAGGACTTTGACTAAGCCTCTGTGGTACTTTTTTGTTTTGTTTTTGAGCTACTTTGCACTTGTGCTTGGGACATTTGTCCTGCTGAATAGTAAATTTCCTCCAGAGCTTTTTGCACCTTATTTGCTGCAACCACCATAATTAAGTGTGTGTCTTGAGGTACAGGAAGTGTTAGGTTTATGCCACAACATACAACAATGTCTGTCTTGGTCTAAAAGTGACCACAAAACCTTCTCTGATGTCACAGCTGGGTCAATGACATGCATTCAGATGGTAAGCTTGAGTAATGGCTTCTTTTTTTGCCACCTTCCCGCACAGGACAGCGTAATGCAGTGCTGCTGATATGGCAGCCACTGAACTCTATAGCTTCTTTAAAGTGATTGTTGACCTTTCTGTGGAGTCAATGATGTACATGCAGGGTTTGCATAATTAAACAATCAAGATATATATACTGTATATATATATATATATATAATTTTTTTTTTTTTTCACAAAAATAATTTTTTAAATTTGAAATTAAATTTTGAACAGAATGAAATTTCAATCCACTTATACTTATGCAAGGCTAAAAGACATAGCTATATATACAGTGTAAATATTTTTTTTTTTTAGCTGTCGTTAATGTTTTTGAGTGCAAAACTGATGGGATGTATAAATTATATTTCATTGCTTGTTTTATAATAAGCTTGTTAGATCTTCTGGTAGAAAATGTGTGATTTATAGATTAGAGGTCGAACAAAACGGGTTTTTCTCTGGCCAATGCCTATATTCAGAAATCAGGGCAGTCGGTATACTATCGGTATATTATTTCCTCCTTCGTCTCATAAAATCGAATACTTAATTAATAAAAGGTGATACAGAAAATTGCTTGAATAAAACATTTATTGAACAACACAAGACTCTTCATTCAGTGCATTTGTTACCAGGTTTTGTTTCCCATGCTTAGTCTAGATTTAGAATTTGTTGAGCGTCGGTCGGCTGGATTTCAGCTGATTCTACATGTCGATAAACAGGGAACACACTTGTTTCGTTCTTGTCTTTGCAACTTAGAAGACAGGATTGAAAAGGGCTACACAAATCCGTTATGATCGCGGCAAGTGTAAACACCGTTAGCTTTATATATTTACAGTTCTAACTCTTCCGGTTTCCCTGTTTGGATGGTGAATACAGACTACTGCCACATACTGGTATTAGAGAAAGTTATGTATCTCACACAAGCACAAAACTTACATGCACAATTTGGTAAATCAGATGCGCCTGCCTAATTTGCAGCACAATCAGCCAATGCCGATCAGTTAAAAAATGGCAAAAATCGGTTTAAAATTAAAAAATCTATTAGTCAACCTCTATTAAAGATAAGGAATGTGATAAAGATTATTTGAATAAATTAGGAAAAATAATTATGAGTCAGAGATTGCATGTGTGAACCACCTTCATCTGTGCTGCAAGTCAAAATGATTCAAAATCATCTATTAGCTGTAGTAAATGAAGTAAAAACAGGTCAGGTCAGTACCACATTTAGAATATAAATGATAAATGGAAATTAATAAATGTAATGGAGATGCTCTTACATGTTAGACTTAACGTTTTAAAGGACTGCACTGTTTTTTATGAAAAACACAATTTTCCTTCTAAAAGAATACCTGTGGTGGGTTTTAGGTTAAGTGTAATGAGCAGCCCAACAGAGTGGAGATATATGAGAAGACTGTGGAGGTGCTGGAACCTGAAGTCACCAAGCTCATGAAGTTCATGTACTTTCAGGTACAAAAGGAACATGTTAGCAGTTAAGCCTTTTTATCCTTATGTGATATTCAGTATTTTGCAGGCTTGTGAATGTTGTAAAGTTTATGTTTCTCTGTTCCAGCGTAAGGCGATTGAGCGCTTTTGTAGTGAGGTAAAGCGCCTGTGTCACGCTGAGCGCAGGAAAGACTTTGTGTCTGAGGCTTACCTGCTTACCCTGGGCAAATTCATCAACATGTTCGCTGTTCTGGATGAACTCAAGAACATGAAGTGCAGTGTCAAGAATGACCACTCTGCTTACAAAAGGTACGGTCCTGCGCTAAAACGCGTTTAGATTTAGAGAGATAATTAGGTAATGGTGCTATTCGGGTGCCAGCATTTTTTCTTAGAACTGTTTTATTCTTGCAGAGCTGCTCAATTCCTGAGAAAGATGGCTGATCCACAGTCAATCCAAGAATCTCAAAACCTTTCCATGTTCTTGGCTAATCACAACAGAATCACACAGGTACAGCTACATTTTTGATGTGTGCATTGTTGCATAATACGAACTGAGATTCTGATTTTTGAAAAGACAAAAGTCTGTTGTGTGTAACTTTGGCCTGGTATATTGTTCCCTTTATTTTGCATGCATATTTATGAAAATTCTTTATTAATTAATATTTTTGTCCTTTAAGATTGTTGCTAAATATTTATCCATCGATATGTATCATGGTACAAGGTTTAATGATCTGTTTGCTTGCAGTGTCTGCATCAGCAGCTGGAGGTGATCCCTGGCTATGAAGAGCTCCTGGCAGACATTGTTAACATCTGTGTGGACTACTATGAGAATAAGATGTACTTGACACCCAGTGAGAAACACATGCTGCTCAAGGTGCCATGCCTACACTTCATTTCCATGCCATTGGACCATCAATCATGTGGCAAAAACACTGCTGAAAAGATTTGTGCTTGAAAATTTGTGATTGTACTCTGCCTTTCAGGTGATGGGGTTCGGACTTTATTTAATGGACGGAAATGTCAGCAACATCTACAAACTGGACGCCAAGAAGAGAATAAACCTCAGTAAAATCGACAAGTTCTTCAAGGTCGGCTGGAATTGCATAGTTTTGCTTTAAAATATCTCTTACCTGTTTAGTTGAATGTTTGTTGATGTGATGACTTTGCTAATATGTGTTGAAATGCCAGCTCCAGGTCGTGCCTCTGTTTGGTGACATGCAGATTGAGCTGTCTCGGTATATCGAGACAAGCGCCCACTATGAGGAGAATAAATCAAAGTGAGTTCAAAAGTTCTTGAAAAAAAGGAATAAATAAAAATACATACTACATGCCAGTTCTCCTGGGTGGATTAGCAATCAACGTATTTATTGAAAGTCGTCAGTGTTTGCATGCATTCTTTACAAGCAAGACAGGAGGTAGCCTTAAACCCAGTGGTGCTCAGAAACCTCATTTAGAGTAGTGCTGATAGTTTACATATATGCATACGTTCTTATACATCAGTTTAGTTTATCTATTAAAGATATCAACTTATGTGTTTCTACACCGCTACCTCAATGAACCCTCTTCTGTATTAATGAGTTATTCCTGATTGTTACAGCAGTAGTTTGTTGGGCTTCACATAGGTATATGTTGGTTTTGGACAGACAACAAAACATGAAACAGAATTTCATGTTTCATTTAGAATTTTTATCTTCATTGACATCTTTATTCTCCCCAGGTGGACATGCACCCAGAGCAGTATTAGTCCCCAGTATAACCTTTGTGAGCAGATGGTGCAGATCCGAGACGATCACATCCGCTTTATCTCAGAGTTGGCACGTTACAGTAACAGCGAGGTGGTGACAGGCTCTGGCTTGGACAGCCAAAAGTCTGACGAGGAGTACAGAGAGCTGTTTGACCTGGCGCTCCGAGGTTTGCAGCTCCTCTCCAAGTGGAGCACTCATGTCATGGAGGTGGTAAGTATGTGTGTAGCATATATACAGTTGCTTTATTTTGTCTCTATCCAATTCTTTCTTGTGTAGTTTGAGTTTAGCTTCCACTTATTTTTTTCTCCTCTGTCTCACTTCCTGTTTTAGTACTCATGGAAACTTGTGCACCCCACTGACAAGTTCTGCAATAAGGATTGTCCTGGCACAGCTGAGGAGTATGAGCGTGCCACACGCTATAACTATACCAGTGAAGAGAAATTCGCCTTGGTGGAAGTAATTGCCATGATCAAGGGTCTGCAGGTGCTAATGGGCCGCATGGAGAGCGTGTTCAACCAGGCCATCAGGAACACAATCTATGCTGCACTGCAGGACTTTGCCCAGGTCACTCTGAGAGAGCCGCTCAGGCAGGCTGTGCGCAAGAAAAAGAATGTCCTAATCAGGTAAAATGATTGGCTTCCGGATTTCCATGGCAGTCAATAAAAAAATTTATAAGAGTGTCTGTAGGTCAGACCCAATATTTTTATACAAAGTTTCTTTAATTCTGTTTTGAATTAGACACCAATGAAAAATACAAATGTTTGGGGAGGGAATTATACTTAAATGTGAAAAGAACCCATAGACCAGAATGTAATATTTGAAACTGTAGCTAACAGATGAACTAATGCAGTAAATAGAAAGGGGGCCAGGAAACATGAGAAGTCAGATATTAATCTATCCACAATGAAGCTTATGACAAGCCACTAGAAAGTACTATACCCAGTAAAATGAAGTGACTCTAGTTGCTCTAAATGAGAGCAAGACTTCCATCTGCATGGCTGCAGTGATGCTGTGCTTGTTCTCACAGTGTTCTACAGGCCATTCGGAAGACTATCTGTGACTGGGAGGGAGGCAGGGAGCCACCCAACGACCCTTGTCTAAGGGGAGAGAAGGACCCTAAAGGAGGGTTTGATATCAAAGTGCCCCGCCGTGCTGTTGGTCCCTCAAGCACACAAGTTAGTTCCACCGAAGATATTCTATTCACATATACACTGCAGGTCTCTAGAAGATTTCTAGAAATACTAAAAAGATTTTGTCCCTTCGCAGTTGTACATGGTGCGAACAATGCTTGAGTCGCTGATCGCTGATAAGAGCGGCTCAAAAAAGACTCTGCGCAGCAGCCTGGATGGTCCCATAGTTCAGGCCATAGAGGACTTCCATAAACACTCCTTCTTCTACACCCATCTCCTCAACTTCAGTGGTAAGAAATTATTTCAGACTAATACATAAAACACAGAATTCAAGTCAGTGTTTCAAGCTTTCAAAAAAAAGATGTACAGCTTTGCAAACATTTTGGTTTATGCAGAACATATTAAAAGCTTTAAAGATTCTTGAATGAGAGTCACGAAATTTCCTTCGTTGTAATTGGTTCTCAGAGGCCCTTCAGCAGTGCTGTGACCTATCACAGCTTTGGTTCCGAGAGTTCTTCCTGGAGCTCACCATGGGTCGTCGCATCCAGTTCCCCATTGAGATGTCCATGCCCTGGATCCTCACTGACCACATCCTGGAGACCAAAGAACCCTCCATGATGGAGTAAGTGCTCCAAACAATTATACACTGATATATTAAAATTTTATCAGGCATTAAAAGAGAAAACGGATATAAAAGACTGAGCTGTTACATTGGCAACAGCAGGTAGCAAAAATAAGTGACAAAAAGGGTGCCAGTAAATGTGTTTTCACAGCTTTCTTCTTGTATTTACCAAGGGTGCCGATACTAGTGGAGGACATTGCAAAATGTTGTGGCTTAATGTCTGAAAAAGGGCGTATTTCATGAGGGCAGTTTAAGTGTAGAAATGTTGTAGTTAGTAAAGGTGGCAAACCAAAGTAAAGGAGTGTCACCACAAATTTATTGCAAAAAACAATATATTACTTATCTACTTATTATTACTAACATCTATATTACAAGTGATGGACAGATACAAAGTATTTTTACTTTGTTACTCCACTTATGCATATTTTTCAAGTGTCTTTACCTTTAAATATTTTTATTTTAGTAAACTTTTACTAGTTTACTTTACTTCATTACAGTTCAGAAAAACATGCCGTCCCTCACTACTTTGAAGTAAATACATAAATTGTGTTCAATGAGACCCTAACTGTAACATCACTGTTTCCTTGAGAGTTTTTGCTGAGTAAGGGAACTCTCACTGTGTGTCTTTAAATTTGGGAAACTCTATGTATGACATGCAGAAGAATTGAAATCTACTTTTTATAGATTAGTATACATTTTTGCCACTTAAATACAGTTAGAAGCAAGTGCAGAATTGCTTTAAAGAAGGTGATAATGTAGAAAATATAAAAATCATGACACAATCATGAAGCATTAAGGCAGAGAAATACAATACAACCACAGTGAGCGACAACAGCATACTATTTGACTAACGTGCTTCTTAACAGTGAAACAGGAAACGTGTGTGTGTGTGTGTGTGTGTGTGTGTGTGTGTGTGTATGTGTGTGTGTGTGTGGTGTGATCAGTGACATTTGATAGGTCATGTGACAAAGACGTTGAAGTGCAGTGGCTGCTGGGAAATGTTGTCTATGGTCTATTAGTATTGCTTACAAATGTTAAGTAAAATAAATGTGGAATTTTAAATGAAAAATAAATGTTATATATGTAAACCAAATATGTATGGTATATATTCGTGGTCAAATGGTTGCATCCTGCAAAAAAATACAGATTCTTCAGCACAGTCTGTGCTGTCTGTAGTCTGTTTGCAGCTCTACACTAAAAATAAACAACCTTTACACTCTCATCTGTCATTGATGAATGAGGAAAATCGGAGCGAGAGGGTTGGATGGTGTGGAGATGGTGAAGCAGGAAGTGGATAGGATTAGTAAGGAGGAAGTGAGAGCATCGATTAAGAGGATGAAGAATGGAAAGTCTATTTGACCAGATGACATACAAGTAGAAGCATGGAGATGTTTAGGAGAGTAGTAGTAGATCAGTAGCAGTAGCAGTAAAGTTTTTAACCAGATTGTTTTACAAGATTCTGGAAGGTGAGAGGATGCCTGAGGAATGGAGAAGGAGTGTGCTGGTACCGATCTTTAAGAATAAGAGAGATTTGCAGACCTGCAGTAACTACAGGGGAATAAAGTTGATCAGTCACACCATGAAGTTATAGGAAAGAGTAGTGGAGAGAAGAGGTGACCATCTGTGAGCAGCAGTATGGTTTCATCCCGAGGAAGCGCACCACAGACGCATTATTTGCTTTGAGAATGTTGATGGAGAAGTATAGAGAAGGTCAGAAGGAGTTGCATTGTGTGTTTGTGGATTTAGAGAAAGCATACGACAGGGTGTCGAGAGAGGAGTTGTGGTATTGTATGAGGAAGTCTGGTGTGGCAGGGAAGTATGTGAGGGTGGTGCAGGACATGTATGAAGTGTGACAGCAGTAAAGTGTGCAGTAGTAACGACAGACTGGTTCAAGGTGTAGGTGGGACTGCATCAAAGATCAGCTCTAAGCCCTTTTCTGTTTGCAGTGGTGATGGACATATTGATGGATGAGGTCAGACAGGAGTCTTGGTGGACTATGATGTTTGCGTATGATATTGTTATTTGTGGTGAGAGTAGGGAGCAGGTGGAGAAGAGCCTGGAAAGGTGGAGGTACACACTGGAGAGAAGGGGAATGAAAGTCAGCAGGAGTAAGACAGAGTACATGTGTGTGAATGAGAGGGAGGGCAGTGGAGTGGTGCGGTTGCAGGGAGAAGAGGTGGTGAAGGTGGAGGAGTTCAGGTACCTGGGGTCAACAGTGCAAAGTAATGGAGAGTGTGTTTGATAAGTGAAGAAAAGAGTGCAGGCAGGGTGGAGTGGGTGGAGAAGAGTGGCAGAAGTGATTTGTTATAGAAGATTATCTGCAAAAGTGAAAGAGAAAGTTTATAGGACTGTGGTGAGACCTGTGATGTTGTATGGTTTAGAGACAGTGGCATTGAGTCAAAGACAGGAGGTGGAGCTGGAGGTAGCAGAGTTTAAGGTGTTAAGATTTTCATTGGGAGTGACGAGGATGGACAGGATTAGAAACAAGTTTATTAGAGAGTAATAGGGGGTAAGGGAAGAGAGGCGCAATTAATATGGTTTGGACATGTGCAGAGGAAGGACATGGTGTATATTGGTAGGAGAATGCTGAGGATGGAGCCACCAGTAAGGAGGAAAAGAGGAAGGTCAAGGAGGAGGTTTATGGATGTGGTAAAGAAAGACATGCAGGTAGTTGGTTTGAA
Organism: Silurus meridionalis; assembly: GCF_014805685.1. NCBI lineage: Eukaryota > Metazoa > Chordata > Actinopteri > Siluriformes > Siluridae > Silurus > Silurus meridionalis. The sequence continues at coordinate 14,118,604 of NC_060888.1, forward strand.
AGAGGCAGATGTAGTATGGGACGGATGATCCGCTGTGGCGACCCCTAATTTTTCAGAGTCAGTGAAAAGGAGGCATTAAGGATGTGTATTCTACGCATAATTTTATGTTGTGTTGTTTTTTCAGATATGTGTTGTATCCTTTGGACCTTTATAATGACAGTGGCTATTATGCTCTAACCAAGTTTAAGAAGCAGTTCCTCTACGATGAGATAGAGGCTGAGGTAGAGTCGTTTACTATAATAATTTATATATATCATTACATTTTTTTTTTAAGTGTAATTAACGATGTCTTTGCTTCTTTGTCTAGGTGAACCTGTGTTTTGATCAGTTTGTATACAAATTGGCTGATCAAATATTTGCGTACTATAAAGCAATGGCTGGAAGGTAAGAGATAAAGATTTCTCACCTTTTAAGATTTAGTCGATTTACTATTTAATGGATTGCCATCTGTTTAACAATATTTTCAATATGAAATCTAAACATGTTGTTTTCAGTGTTCTCCTGGACAAACGCTTCCGGGCGGAATGTAAGAACTACGGAGTGATTATCCCGTATCCCCCATCTAACCGCTATGAGACACTGCTGAAACAGAGACATGTGCAGGTACAGACTTCATTCATATACAGGTGTGGAATTTCCATGTTTTTAGTAGCATATGTTTTTATATATTATCTAGTTTTAGCTTTATTTATAATACTTGTTCTATTGAGTAAAGTAAATATGACAAATGCATATATTTTCTGTGTAGCTCCTGGGTCGTTCTATTGACCTGAACAGACTGATCACTCAGAGGATCTCAGCAGCCATGTACAAATCCCTGGACCACGCCATCAGCCGCTTTGAGAGTGAAGACCTCACTTCTATAGTGGTAAAAGCAGCACACTGAAGATTCATATTTAGCATGATTTTCTGTGAAAGCATAGGCAGGTGATTTCTCATCTCTACTGTGCGTATATGTATTTTCCAGGAGCTTGAGTGGTTGCTGGAAATAAATCGACTGACTCACCGGCTGCTGTCCAAGCACATGACCCTGGACAGTTTTGACGCCATGTTCCGGGAAGCCAACCACAACGTGTCCGCTCCATATGGCCGCATCACACTGCATGTCTTCTGGGAGCTCAATTTTGACTTCCTGCCAAATTACTGCTACAACGGCTCCACCAACAGGTCTGTACAGATGCAATGCAGGTCAGTTATTGTGCATGTGAGCATATCAGTTGCCATTATCTGCTCATTGTGTTTTGTCGCTTTGGGGCAGGTTTGTGCGCACAGCAATTCCTTTTACCCAAGAGCCTCAGCGAGATAAACCTGCCAACGTTCAGCCTTACTACCTTTACGGCTCCAAGGTATGTTTTAGCACTGTCATACAAACACCAGTTATGTAAAGTGTAACATACCAAAAAGGTTACTAAACATTATTTATTTAATTATTAACCGACTGTATAAATACATTATTTGTAAATATATGTAATTATAAGCAAGTAATTTATTTCTTACTAATTAGAACTATGTGACAGGCAACATTTTGCTTATTGATTGAAAGCAGCGTCTTCCTTACAACATAAACCCCTCATTCACAAAGGAATGACCAAGGAAAACTTTAATGATGCTTTTGCTTCAATAAAAGCTATAAGTTGTACTTCAGCAAAGCCACATGTCCTTGACAGGACCATACATATTTGTGTATCTTGTATTAGAGCAGTTAAAATGTGGTGCTTTGAATACAATTCTCTCATACTGACCACTAGATGTTCAACATGGCACCTCATGCCAAAGAACTCTCTGAGGATTCGAGAATTAGAATTATTGCTCTTCACAAAGATGGCTTTGGATATAAGAAGATTGGTTACACTCTGAAACGGGGTTACAGTGCAGGATCCAGGGTCATACAGAAGTTTTTTCATAACAGGTTCCACTTGGCTTAGGCCTCGCAAAGGTCCATCCAAGACGTTGAGTCCTCGTGCTGTGTGTCAGGTGCAGAAGTTGGCTTCAAAAAAACAGACACATGAGTGCTGGCAGCATTTCTTTAGCGCAGGGGCGCACACACTTTTTCAGCATGTGGGCTATTTAAAAAAAGACCAAGTCGAAATGATCTACCTACTATAAAAATGCATAAATAAATATCGATTTTTTTTTTTATGTAATGCGCGATCGACCGGTATTGGGCACCCCAGCTTTAGAGGTTGCAGAAGCGGAAGGTCTGCATGTCAGTGCTTAGACCATACGCTCACAAGACAGCCCGCAAACAGTTTGCTGAGGACAACCGTTCCAAGAGCATGAATTAATGGAACTATGTTCTGTGGTCTGATGAGACTAAGATAAACTACATTGCCGACAGTTAAGCATGGTGGTGGTAGCATCATGGTCTGGGGCTGCATGAGTGCTGCTGGTACTCATGAGCTGCATTTTATTAAAAGGAAACATGGATTCCAACATGTACTATCACATTCTAAAGCAGAACATGATGCCCTCCATTCAGAAACTGGGCCGAACAACATAAAAACGACCCCAAACACACTGCCAGGATGACAACTGCTTTGCTGAGGAAACTAAATCTAATAAAGTGACCATGTTTCCAGGCCTGAATCCTATTGAGCACCTTTGGGGCATCCTTAAGCAGAGCTTGGAGAAAGGCCATGTGTCTAACATCCAGCAGCAAGAGGATCCCAGCAACAACCTGTGCAGCTCTGGTTAATTCCATGCCCAGGAGTGTTAGGGCAGTGTGAGATAACAATGGTGCTTACACAAAATATTGACATTTTGAACACAGTTTTGGCATGTGCACTTAGGGTGTACTCACTTTGGGACAGTAAATCTGTACTGCTTTCCAAGATGCACATTGACTTCTCTAAAATATATCCAAGTTTCATTTCTATAGTATTGTCCTTTGAGAAGATGGTTACTGAAATGTGAGGGGTGTACTCACAAAAATATACAGTACTAAAATGAAAAGACGAACAATATTACCTTGTCATCCTGAAAGAAATGAACACACACTATTAGCGTGTTGATTTACTACGGTATGCATAATGTTAGTGTTCGAAAACACAACTTCCTTTTCACTACTCTCAGTTCATTATTATGGTTAATAAGACAAATGGACACCCATTGTTGCTTGTTGATGTTGTATATACAAATATAAGGAAGAATATATTTGCAAAACTTATTATAGTTATAGGGACAGAGCAGCCTAGGTCATCTTCAAATATGATTTCAAAATATTGCTTTCACAACAAAAATAATTGTCACAGGAAAAAGTGTATATGTCAGCATAAACAGCAACATATTACACAACAGACTACAACGAAGGCTGCTGTGATTTGCCTGCAAAATAAACAAGCATACAAGAGTCAAAGTACAGCACATTCTCCAAGATGGCGAGTAAAACTTAGCATCAAATTTTTATAAATGTGCATAAATTGTACCTGAGGCTGTTAATAGACTGTCTTAAAAAGCAAAGGCTTTTAACACTAAATATTGACTCATTTCCGTTTATTAATTTTTATTGCCTTTTGTATACACTGTAAAATATCGTCCTGTAAATATACGGTAAAATATTGGCTGCTGTAGTTGAAATTAATCAATCAAATGTAGTTGACTGTTAATTTTACAGTTCTGTACTGTTATCTACTTTACAATATTTTACTGTAAAAAGACCACTAAATGAAAACCCGAGTTAACTCCTTTTATTTGCAGAAACCAAAAGCACTTAAATTGGCCAACTGCCATTTGTTTATAAACTAATATTTACAATGTTTAAGTAATGCAAGTACTGCGAACATTTTTTACTTATTTTTTTCTTTTTTCAAGTAAAAGAGAAAGAAGAGATTCTCAATGCATCAATAACTACACAAAAACTGCCTTTAAATAATGTAGCATAATATCAATATTTCTCTTGGCTTGTTATAACAAATGTGTTTTACAAACACAGCTACAACAGTCAGAGAACGTTACTGTTAAACGTTAAAGAGTCAAGGGTCAAGAGCCCAATTAAAGCAACCACAGATCTCCAAAATGGTAAGGTCATCTGAAACATTTTCAATCAAATATAAATCTCTGTTAAGTCTCAAAGAATATTTGATATATGACAGAAATTCATATATTTTTGTTATATTTTTGTTGGGGATGTTTTCGGGGTCATCCCCTGTTTTATTTTAGTTGTTTTCTTCGAAGGCTGTGGATGAATGTCAGTTGTAGATTTGTTTCTTGTTCTTTCCTTCAGTGGTTTTGCTTGTTAACAGCAGTGTTCATCAGTGTCTGAATTCGCTCATTTGTTTTCATTCACTCTGTCAAGTGGACTAATGTAGGGAATAGTGAATGAGGCTGTAGGGTGTGATTTCATACACAGTCTCTGAGTGTCGACTCTGAACGCTGTTATTTCACAGTACACAGTACTCTGTTTATACTTTTTTTAAAAACAACAACAATACATAGAATGCATGAAAAAAACAGCATGTTACCGTCAAAATGTGGCTTTTTTTTTACAGAAGTTTTTTTTTACAGAGTAGTAAACATCTTATTATGCAATGTGCTCTTTGAGGAGACTGTGTGTAAGATGATGTTATTCTCTGATTCACAGCCTCTGAACATTGCATACTCCCACATCTACAGTTCCTACAGGAACTTTGTGGGTCCCCCGCATTTCAAAACCATCTGCCGTCTCCTTGGTTACCAGGGCATCGCTGTAGTGATGGAGGAGCTGCTGAAAATTGTCAAGAGCTTGGTAGTGATCATTTACCTCTTTCTGTCAGCAGGATGAAATGTTTTGCAGCACTTTTATCTGTAAATGAGCCATATGTTTTAGCCCCATATATATTTAGTTTTTTCTCTTGTTCTGGGCTTTAGCTCCAGGGCACCATTCTTCAGTATGTGAAGACTCTGATTGAGGTGATGCCTAAGATTTGTCGTCTGCCTCGTCATGAGTATGGATCACCAGGTAAGATGGCTCAATGTCGCGGATTACAGTCGTCATTTTTATTTTTTCATCCACATCACATTCATCGTAATAGTTAAATACAAGTGAAAATATGCAAAAGTCCTTCGCAATGATTGCCAGCGATTTAGAAAGACATTTGTCGTTTTAAGATGTTAATATTAAATGCATGTCTCTATTTTTTTTTTTTTTTTTAAACAGATGCTAGTACAGACTTGCGATCCTGTAAATCCTTCACTTGTGCATTTTACAGTTCTCATTATTTATTATGAGATATATGTTTTACAGGCATCCTGGAGTTTTTCCATCACCAGCTCAAGGATATAATTGAATACGCTGAGCTGAAGACTGACGTGTTTCAGAGTCTAAGGGAGGTTGGCAATGCAATCCTCTTCTGCCTCCTGATTGAGCAAGCTCTGGTAGGATGCTACACATTTTGTCCCTTTTTCCCTTCATCTTAGGCTCTGGGCTAGATTCTTTTTCAGTCCTACACAGCCTTGTTCATTACTATTTCCAGATATGTGGGATCAGAGTAAATATAATGTTACCCTGGATATGCTACTGTGTAATGTTTTCATGATAAATGTGTAAGAGGAATGTTTCTAATGCATTGCTTAGCTTTATTCTGTCATGTTTCTCTGTGTTTTTCTTTCTTGTAATTTCTCGGTATTTTTCTGACTGATTGCAATTTACAGTCTGTTTGACACATTTTTTTTAGCCGCTGTCCAACTCTGCGCATAATTTCTGTGAAAATCAGTTCCCTTTTTGTGGGAGAGTTTCATAATGCTTTCTTGAGGAGACTGAAATTCTTGCCAACTGTTAGTCAATACTATTGTCTGTCAGAGGATTTCATCTGTTAGTGGGGCTTTTTTTTAGCACTGCAAGCTACTATCAGTGGAAACGGGATTCCCAGCTCACAAACCTATTTGCTGTATTGTACTGAGCATATATTTGCCTTGTTTTGAGCCAAATTTCTAAATCTTTTTACTGATGCATTGTATATAATTGTCACCCAGGACAATGTGTACAATGTTTAATTTGTGTTTATGTGTGTATTTCATTACTGTATGGATGCCAGTGATGTGTGAGTAGAAAATAGTGCTGCCATCTGCCTCTAAAACACAACTTTATTTCTCATTACACGCTGGCAACAACCAAAGGTGGTAAGGAATTAGGCCTAACTCATGTTACAAAACCACACCATTTTACGTCTTGTTCCTGGTGTCCTATCCTGCCATGGATTCAGAGCTGAGATAATCATGGCCCCCAGACTAGCACAGTTACTCATGTTATTCATTAAATCTATTACACATTCATTACTTTGTGTATTTGATCAGTTTCTGTAAAAGAAGTGCCAAAAGCATTGACATTGTGCCATGCCATCACAAAAGGAGAGATTAGGGAAAAAATGACATTTGTTTGGATTAAAAACCTTCATAATATGGGTAAAAACTTTTAAATTTGTCAGTGGCACTGACGTTAACTATATTGCAGTTATTCTGCACTATATTTCTTCTAGATTCATAAATATCATATAAATATCATATAAATATAATATCTATCTATCTATCTATCTATCTATCTATCTATCTATCTATCTATCTATCTATCTATGATCTGTCTGTCTGTCTGTCTTTCTGTCAGTACGCATGCAGGCATGTATGCATGTATGCATATATGTATGTATGTATGTATGTATGTATGTATGTATGTATGTAAGTCTGTCTACTTATCAGAAGGTCAGAGTTCAAGCTCCAGAGCCACCCAGCAATTGGAACTGGGCCCCTGAGCAAGCACTTTAATCCTATTAGCAACAGGGAAGGTGTATTCTACTGTACTATAATGCTTATGGGGTGCCAAAATCTTTTTTACTATAATGCTTATGTGGCAAATTAAGATGGTAGTGCATTTCTCCAGCCTTGTTAGACAGTACATACTGTCTAACTGTCTCTTAATTAAAGACTCAGTGCTGTTAGTCTCCCCATTGCGGATGTCAAAAAGTACGAAGTGCAACATTTTGAAACCAACCCCACATACAGATAAAGAGAAATTCTTCCATATCCTCAGAATCCATGGCAGTATGGAACCCTTTCTGGCTGTTTGTGATCGTCTTGCTCTGATGCACTAATCTTACATTCATGCACTATTTCTATTCAATCATAATATTCTGATGCTTGCCTTTTATTTCTGTGTTTCCAACATATCTTATTTTTACCTGTACTTTGACAGCATGTTCTTCAAACGTGTACATTCTGTATAGTTTTCAACGGTTTCAAATTTGTTCTTTATCTACCAGCTGATGTTTCCACCTGCCTGCGAGAAGCCTTGTGTTTCCAAAGCCATGGAATGAAATAACATTTCCTAGTTTCAACATTTTATAACACGGCTGATATGCACCAAGCTGTTTTTTTTGTTTTGTTAGGTACACACATGATATCAACAATTATAACATGTAGAGCTACTGAAAAAGTATAATATTACTGACTAAAGTTCATCTGCTGGTATGTACAGTTTTTTCAGGCTTTCTCTACTCCAACCATCAGTTAAAATGGTCCCCCATAGGATCATAGGGTCAGAAAGTAGCATGAGTTTAGCAGATGGATAACAAAGTGTGCATGAAAAGATTCTACAGTCTCTAACTGTACATCTCCATGGCATGATGTAAGTGTAAGGGTAAATCCTCTAGCAGCATACAATCTTCAGCACATATAACAGCTTTTAAATATTATCTGCTCACCAATAGTCCTATGTTACTACATTTACACTGATGGGTGGTGTAGAGGCTGTAGCAGATGAGCTACAGTGTAATTTACTTTACTATGCTGTAGGTGAACCTGAAAAAAAATGAGTGGGTATAAGGTAGGTGTATCTAATAAACTGCAATCTGAATGTAATAATTAGGTGTTTTGATACAAACTGAGCATCAGAATTATTTATTGATGGAGACTACAAAGCACTTTGTATGGCACTCTTGATAAGGGCATCCGCCAAACGCCTGTGTGCTGTGTGCACTATGGATCTTAGATCATATGTATAGTATATAATCAATTTCTACATCACCATTTGTGTTTTTTCTGTAATTTCATAGTGGAACCAGAATGTCACTTTTGTTAAGCAGTTTTGCTGCTCACTAAGTTTTTTTCCGGTGGTTTGTTTTCATATTAGTCCCAGGAAGAAGTCTGTGACCTCCTTCATGCAGCACCATTCCAGAACATTCTCCCGCGAGTCTACATCAAAGGTGAAGAACAAAACACATTATGAATAATGCCACTCTCCTCTTGCTGAGATTGTGAAAATGCTGAACCTCATTCCATGTTCTTGTTCCTGGTCTGTAGAGGGTGAAAGGTTGGAGGTGAGGATGAAGAGGCTGGAAGCGAAGTATGCTCCTCTGCACTTGGTTCCTCTCATTGAAAGACTTGGCACTCCACAGGTAAGAGACATTCGCTCGGAGGCTATAATGGCTTTGGTATAAATAAATTCAAGTGAAATATGTTTGTTTTGAATCTTCGTAACAGCAAATTGCTATAGCACGAGAGGGAGACCTGCTGACCAAGGAAAGGCTGTGCTGCGGCTTGTCAATGTTTGAGGTCATCCTCACACGCATCCGCAGCTTTCTACAAGACAGCGTGTGGCGTGGACCGCCCCCCAGCAACGGTGTCATGCATGTGGACGAATGCATGGAGTTTCACCGGCTCTGGAGCGCCATGCAGTTTGTGTACTGCATCCCAGTGGGAACGCACGAGTTCACCGCAGAGTATGCCATTCAAATTAGCACCAGAACACCAGAAATCCAAAACAATGAAGCGTTAAATGCCATTATTAGTTTATTTATTAGTGTCCCATATCATACACCCTGTACTTCATATAGTGATTTGTGTATTAAACATACCATCGTGTTTGTGTTCAGGCAGTGTTTTGGCGATGGACTTAACTGGGCTGGATGTGCCATCATCGTGCTGTTGGGACAGCAGCGACGCTTCGACCTCTTTGATTTCTGCTACCACCTGCTGAAGGTCCAGAGGCAGGATGGCAAAGATGAGATCATCAAAAATGTGGTAAGTGTCACCAGGAGCATGGTACGTGTAAAATTGTATTTCAGTAAGTTTTTATGTACTGGTTAATGTCATGCTGCACAATACCCTTTAATGGAAATGGAATAGAAAAATTTTTTAAAATGCTCTTTTGTGATTAGATTAGATTTGCACGAATTGCCCAACTATGCTAAGAACAGACACATACGTTTAACGTTTACCGCTGTCTCATTAAAAAAAACGATCCTTTTTACATGCATCAGAAACGTGCATCATGACTACCTAGGACACTTCAGGTTCCTAAGGCCAAACCACAGCCATGCTGATATTCAATGCAGTAACACATGAAATTGCTTTTATACAACAGTTTTCTATATTAGGAAATCAAAATTCAGTGATATATCCACCAAAATATGGGCAAGACAGCCTGTACTAAAATGTAGTAACAGTTCAAAGTTCAACAACTAACTGGTGTTTAAAATAAGTTTATATATTTTCACAGGCTGGAGAAAGGACCAGGTACTCAAATTCAAGATTTTACACCAATTATGGCTTAACCTGACCTTAAATTTGTCGAAATTTTATCCTTCTGATTATTTCGATGCAGTGTCTTTCATTCTGAGAAATTGTAAACTAACTATAAAAACAATAATTAATACTTAATATGCTAAATAATGAAAAATACATATAGAACAGTGTATGTCCAGATGAAACGTGAAAACAAGAACTCAACACCTCTCGTCTTTGAATTAAAATGTGTACTTCAATTTCTAGGTAGCAAACTGCAAAGCAAAAGCATTGAATACTTTTTCTTGCTAGTAATTGCACATGCAGTAAACCAAACCAGCAGGTCACTTAATGTAAATAAATTGATGTCAATCAGAGGCTTTTATTTAAATAATCATATTTGATATGGGCTTCAAATATACTTTCTAAAATTTTCCAAAAGGCCACTAGGGGCAGCAAAAGGCAGTGTAGCAGGTGCTTAAGCACCAGAACTCGAAAGTGCACTGCAAATGAAATGCAACTTAACAGCAGCAGAAGGTTTCTGTTATGTTATTTTAGTTTTGCTTTTGAATAAAATTACAACAATAATTGTGAATATAGTGAAGATAAATTATAGGATATAGTCTAGATCTAATACACTGCTGCTGCTTAGAGGGTACAAAGACTGCTCTGTCAAGCATGTTTAAGAACAGAGATGTTAAGAACCATGCTGGTTCTGCAAAAGAACAGATCTGTACAGGAGGTGATGGGGAAAATATGCTGGCATTTGCAGAAATGTCGATAGTTTAGTCAGAATATGAAGGGTTTTGCTGAGCGAACCAGTCAATACACAGGTAGAGTTGCATGGCTGAACTAGACATTTTAGCCAAAGCTTTTAAAGAGTGTACATCTAATATGTCGCTTTCCACACCTTTGATTTTCAGCCCTTGAAGAAAATGGCTGACCGCATCCGAAAGTACCAGATCCTCAATAACGAGATCTTTGCCATTCTCAACAAGTACATGAAAGCTGTGGAGACGGACAGTTCTACAGTCGAGCATGTTCGCTGTTTCCAGCCTCCTATACATCAGTCTCTAGCGACCACATGTTAAAAATCCCTCAGCCTTCTGACACACGTTCCTCCGGCTTGGGTTGGGTTTCAAACATAAGCGTGTAAAATGTAAAGGTGGTTTAGAAGCGTTTTTTTTTCTTTCTTTTCTTGATCACTGTTCTAACGGTGATAGACATACCTCCACACATGTCTAAAAAATGTGATTCTTAAGTGAACATGAAGGCCTTATCTACTGCTCTTTGAACCTCAATTCTGAACATCCTAATAAGATTCCTTAGGTGTCACACCAGGTCCTGCCTATAATACAAATGATGACGATACAGTAAATAGTAACAAATTGAAATAGAATTATTAAATTAACTAGAGCACATATAAAAATTTATATTGTGATTTTTTTTTTGTTTTTTCTGAAATCATTTGACTGACAGTAAATGGGTTTTTGGTAAAGTCCATATTTGCATGGCTATTAAAAAACAACTCATTGAGTCCACCATTTTCAACTCAATTCAGCTTTTAATTTTAATGTATGTTCCTAAAGAAATAGAAGCAAAAAGAGTCTTGTTCATGGACACTAAAGTGTTCCTCTAGTTTGCATATTTATTTATCATTCTTATATTTTTTGACACATTTTATTAAAGAGATCAGAACATTCAGTTTACTTCATTACCCAGTGAACCTCTGCTTTTCTGGGTTGTTTTTAAAGCTAATTCTATCTTCTAATTGCCATCTTAAATGTCAGACAAAGTAAAGTATTTGGTGTGGTACTTGTTCATTTTTTTATAATGTAATGCGTCCTCAATATTTGCCTACAGATCTACAGAACACGACCGTAGCCCCAACCAATGTTTGCAATTAGTAAGTCTCAGTTTATGGGCTGCTTGTCTGGGCAAATATTCTTTTAATTCAAAGTGTGTATTTAACCAGTGGTGCTGTTTAGCATTGTGAACTCACATAATCTAAAATGTCAAGGTCGCATTAAAAATGGGGGATGAAGGATTTGTTTTATAATACCTCTAGATTTCATTTTAGAGGAATATCCAATACTTCAGAACTGCGGTGTTTCCCATCATAGCATCATGGCACACTTTGTTAGAGGAAAAGGACCTTTAAACTTCCATTTTCTGTACATAAGGACAGTTATAAAAAACTAAAGCTACTGTTGTGAGTTCTGAGCCTCATGAACTCATCTCTTTTGCCTACCTTTCTCTTTTAAAGTACTTAGTAAAGTAAGGGTTCCTTTTCCAAGTCTCCTCTTACACACACAGTTTCCCTGACGCCGTGGAGGGCGTAAACCGTTTAACGATCAACACGAAATGAAAATTCTGAGGCTTCGCTTTTAAATGCTGGCATGACGGGTGTAACTTATTGTCATCTTGGATCTAATTGTGACATGACTTTTTGTTCATATTGTTGTACAAGTGATCAAGTGTTTTAAAATAGAAAAAAAAAGGAAAAACATAATGAAATGTACAACAAACAGTTGTGCAAATGGATTGAAAATTGCATTGTATTTCCATGAAATAAAAAAAATATCTAACTGAAACCCGACTTGAGAATCATTCATGTAATGGCACGTGTTCCAAAGAAGGAATTAAATACACTCATACATACAAAATAAACAGTAAATTATTTCATACTTCTTTTATATCTTGTAGTTGATTTTAATGCAGCAGAGTAAAAACATCAGGATGCATAAGTTGAAGAGCTTATTTGTGACTGAACTCTATTTGCTCTAAGTACAGATGATTTTGTAAAAATTAAGTTGAAAAAAGTGTTGTTAAAGCAGCGCACATTTATTTCAAGCATTTAATTATGTGCGATGGATATTCAAAATCTACACACTACTGTAAAAAAAATGAGATAAATCGTGTTAGATATATTTCAGTGTGAAATTACAATGTATGAATCAGACAATCAAGAACGTTTTAGGAAAAAAAAGCTATATGTGTCACCGTGCACACCCCTACGCAACTGTTCTTTGCTTTGAGGAATCAAACCACAAGTTTTACATTTAATCTGCCCATGAATGCCACACCTCTTTTGTGACATGAGGTCTGGGAGGAAGTCAGCAAGCAGCCTAATAAGTAGCAACAGTGAGAACCAGGTTCTTGTGGAAAATTTTGGGTGCAAAATTACTACTCTGTGGTACGACTTCTAAACATGGACAGTGAAAGAGACATAAAGACATACATTTGGATTCAAGGTTGCTGTGTAAAATTCCAGCAGGTCGTTCTTCTTCACTACATAAAGCTACATTTAACAGTGGGATGTCTGTCCATCAGACCAAGTCATCCAAGTCAAGTGACTTTCATTGTCGTTATAATCTTATACAGTTGGTACAGTAACGTTTCTCCAGGACGAAAGGACTTCATAAAACAACATAAATAGACAAAAAACTAACTATAACATACAAACTAAACAATATTCAGTAAAAAAAACCTGTACAAAAACTGTACAATGAGACAATAACACTAACAATGCAGCAGTTGCTTCACATCAGTGTCTGCGTTCAGGGTAGAGAAACCTTGATGATCTCTGCTGGAAGGAATGCAGTCCCTCAGGATGCTCCAAATAGTCCCTTTGCCTGGGACTCTTTTCCCAAATCTACTGCACCATCTCTGTGTACAAGCAGCACATTCCTGGCTGAATGTGTTCTTTAAAAGAATGGCACTGACTGAGCGTGAAAATCAATGAGGCTAGTCATCTTGAATCCTACTTGAGGAATGGAGGTCTGTCTTCAAATTTATGGTTATGCTTTAGGAGAAATAGATTGCTGTTATTTCTTCGCTATCTAATCAATACTTTCAGTTCTGAAAACTCAATATGATTGGTTTCTTGAGACAGAAATTAGTTTGACAATGTGGAGCATTTTTTACTTGTCTCACTGTTGTCTCACTCAATGATGATACATAATATATTTCCACTTGGTTGTGTTGTATTTTATTTTTTATGATATGTGCAGCATTGTTATATAAATTACTAATTTGATTTGACTTAAATTATTATACAATTGTGGTGAGCGTTGATTTGCCATGCCATGCCATGTGTGTGTGTGTGTGTGTGTGTGTGTGTGTGTGTGTGTGTGTGTGTGGTTGGGGGTGGGGGTGTTGCCATTTGGATAAACTTACAAACTTGGAATCATGGAAAAATAAAGACCAGCTTCACGTCTGTCATTAGAGATCACTGAATAGCAGTATTAGGCATTAAACTTTACCGCACAATAAATTGTACTGTTTTTATTGTTCTATAAGTTTCATTGAACTGGAAGTTAGAAAATAAAATGATACCTGTTAAGCAGATGACAGAGAATGGATTTCTCTTCATTTATACTTGAATATTACTGCAGTACTCCTTGTACAATTCTATTTAAGTAAAGTACATGCTTTAGGACTGTTACAAGTAAAAGGTCTATAAGAACTATTTATTTTATTTAATGTTTCATTCTCCTGTGCATCACCTTTGTAAGGATTGAGATTCTAATTGCTACAGACACACAATGAGTGCACTTTACATTTTACATCCTCACTCCACACAAACTCTCTCGAGAAGCGTGGCGTTCTTGTGGCCTTTTGTGCTTGTGGCCTCGCTAGACTGTATACTGTAGCTTCTCATTCAACTCAATGTATCTATTCTTTTAAATTAGAGAAAAATTTATCTAATTAAAATGTAAAAGTAAAAGGTAAGATATTACACATTAAAATGCAAAGAACTACAAGGTTAAAGTGAAAGGTAAGAGATTATACATTAAAAATGTAGTGAAATAAAAAGTAAAAGGTAAGAGATTATACATTCAGTTGTAGTGAAATAAAAAGTGAAAGGTAAAAGATTATATATTAAAAATGTAGTGAAATAAAAGGTAAAAGATTATACATTCAGTTGTAGTGAAATACAAAGTAAAAGGTAAGAGATTATACATTTAATTGTATTGAAATAAAAAGTGAAAGGTAAAAGATTATATATTAAAAATGTAGTGAAATAAAAGGTAAAAGATTATACATTCAGTTGTAGTGAAATAAAAAGTGAAAGGTAAGAGATTATAAATTGAATTGCAGTGAAGTAAAAAGTACACTTTTCATAATGAGCATTTTGTAAAAGAAACAAACATTAAATAGGTTTCTTAAAAAGAGATTAAAGGTTTTACGTTACATGTTTTTAAGTGGTAGATAAGTCTAGAATTCATAATCTAATCTCTCAATAGAGTAGTGGTAGTAATAGGTCAATTTTAATAAACAAATTGTGACAAACGCTGGGTTTTGGCATTGTTAGTTGAAGGCTGATGAGTTTGGGGGGAGGAGGTGCAGTGGAGGTGGTGCGTTTAAATGGCCTGCAGAGTAAATGTTTGCTTTGCTCCAATAAAAATGACACCCAACACCCCTAAGTCTAGCAACCAGCTGCCTGTCAGCACGAACACAAGCCTGCAGATGTGAAAAGAAGATAAATTATTAAATGCTTATCAAATCCTCGTGACAGAAAAAATGGACTTAAGAATGAACGATTTTAATTTTTCAAAGTTTTTCAGCCTCATTAATAAATAAAACGATCATTAACTATTCAATAACAGTAATATATATTTTTACAACTTTCTTTTCTGATTGTCACAAACATTTCTAAAATGATTTTTTTTCGCATCATAAACTCCTGCATTTTTTTAACAGCAGCGTGTAGACAAAGTAAAAGACAAAGTCTTGTATATTCAAATGATCGTGATTTTATTTATTTGTAGTTTATTTCGGTCTTATAAATTGTAAATCCGTAGTAACTCCAGTCGCTTGTTAGAACAATGTAAAATGTAAATGTCACGTGACGCCTTTAACCCGTTTTTCCTCTCCGCACGACCAGACAGTCTATAAATAAAACTATACCGTTTTACTTTATATAGTTGATATAGTCCTTAACACGAGTTATTTTACTTATTTAAAGCGCTGAAAATTACATTAGCATTCCCTAGTTCCTTATTTCATAAGTAAAGATGGACCTCAGCAAATCCATTCTACTGTATTCTATATTGTTTTAATATTTTCAGATATACGTTGGACTCTATATTAAATTAATGTGATAAAAATACCTATAATTGCTTATATAAAATAATCAGATATTTGTGTACAATTCTCTCTATTCATGTTTACTGAAAAAAAAATCTCAAATTTTTTTTTACAACTTTTTAAAGTGTTTGTCCTGTTTTTTGTTGTTGTTGTTGTTTGGTAATGTACATCTTGCACTTGCTGTATGTGGTTTGTTCAATAGCTGTAAGTCAGTGCTGTGTTTTATTCCACATGTGAAGAAGAGATGGGAATGGACAGAGGGCAGGACAGTGAGCTGGGCGGGAGAGAACAGCAGGAAAAAAAGCTCTCACAGATCTCAGAGCTCAAAGCTCTTCTAAGAAAGCTCATCAAACTGCTCAGCCTTCATACCTTGTCCAAATCAGGGTTCTGTATTCTTCGAGGCTTTGTTTTTTAAGTATTAATAAAAAAATAACATTTTGTGCTGTAACTTTGTGAAGTGTAGAAGCTATGATTGGAGGAGTGAAACAGGAGAGATGCGAGGGATGGCAGAGTTTTTACATGAACCAGGTAAGATTTTCATTTCAAGGGAAAGTTGATTTTGCTCCACTGTGCCTGTATAAGTTAAACAATTTAATGTAAAATCAAATCGAATCAATAGAATGAATCAAATCGTGCCTTAAATGATTTTAATACTACTACTAATTATATAACAGCATTTAAAGTGTACAAATCTTACACCACTCAGTATTTTTAATCGGTTGTTTATTGAGTATTGATTGTTGTTTAAGGGCTTAATTCAAGAGATTTAATAGTAAACCAAGGGGGAAAATAAAGGAATAATAATAAGCCGCACGTATTTGCTGAAATTGATTTAAATGAATATATTATTTAATAAATAAAAATCGGAATTTCAGAATACGAAAAGTAGTATTTTCTGTAAATGTTATATAATTTCATGTGATTATGTGAAAACACGTTTGAAAAATATTTTCACATAACAGTTAATCATTTTAAATCAATCTGAATGTGTGTAAAAAAAAGTCAACAGAACCTGATTAAAAAAAATAATAAAATAAAATGATTGAAAATAATAATGAGTGTATATATATATATATATATATATATATATATATATATATATATATATATATATATATATATATATATTAGTGTGTGTGTGTGTGTGTGTGTGTGTGTGTGTGTGTGTGTGCGCGCGCGTGTGTGTACGTGTGTGTGTCAAGCAGAAGCAGTGTGTGTGGTCCGCCTGTACTTCATTGATTGACTCAGTGATAGGGTTCCTCGGTTCTCACTGTGACTCTGAGTGAAAGTCGGGGCTCTGTATTAGCTGCGGTGTAACAAAGCGCGGAGAAATACATTGCTTTAAAGGCGGAAATATGAGCGACACTGTGCAGGGCAAAAAAAAAAAAAAGTGGACAACAGAGGTCAGAAGCTGGTCTCCAAACAGCCCTCCGTCACTGCCTTTGACATGAAACAGAAATATAGCGGACGGCGAGTGACTTAAAAAGGAACAATAGGCGGGTGAAAAGCGAGGGATAATGATGGGGTTATCGGCAGGGTGGGTGGCCTGAATATCATTTCCACTGAGTCTGGCGAGGAGAAGCTCATGAAATGAAGGAAAAGAGGAGTCACGCCGAGGAGGTGACGGGATTCCAACTGGAATCAAAACTCTAGTTCACAAATCATTTCATTTAATGAAGCAAAAAAGCATACAATGCAGATTCCTAGAGTAAGAATTTCATTGCATTGTGACAGACATGATAGATTGGAATACAATTCCTTTCTACCAACACACATATAGTTAGCCAGCTGTTTTTCTTGTCAGTGGGGTGTTACCTTTGTTTCATCTTCTGTACAAGGTGTAAATATGTACCTGTCTTTAAATAATTAAGCAAACTAGAAGTGAATATGTTAGAGCAAAAAAGAAAAGAACACTAAAAGAGGCAGGGGTACTCTAGTACCAGGTTTGCATACCTGCCATACCAGCCATCCAATAATAATTATACATTAAATTATTTTCAAAGGGGGGAATATTTCCTAATATCCACTTGTATTTTTCAGGCTTATCGTGGACCAGACAGCATGAGATTAAGCAGTGTGGCATATTCCTCTCTGGAGCATCCTTATCATGTCTTCAGAGAATCAATGGCTGGAGAAGACACAGAAAAGTTTGAGCCTTCTTCAGATATCCTGGCTCAACAGAGACATCCCGAAACAGATCATAACAGACTGGAACATCCTGACCTGAAATCAGTGTATCGAAGAACCTTCAACCACACCAAGCCTCCTTATTCCTACATCTCACTAATTTACATGGCGATCCAGCAGTCACCATCCAAGAAGCTCACCCTGAATGAGATCTATGACTGGATCCGCCAGCTCTTCCCTTATTACCGGCAAAATCAGCAGCGTTGGCAAAATTCCATCCGCCACTCGCTTTCATTCAATGACTGCTTTGTGCGGGTCCCAAGGTCCCCGGATTCTCCAGGGAAAGGCTCCTTCTGGACCCTGCACCCTGACTCTGGCAACATGTTTGAAAATGGCTGCTACATGCGCCGACAGAAGCGTTTCCGGTGCCGGGGTGCAACATCACCATCTGCAACTAAAAACACTTCAAAAAAA